>NC_092040.1:13143015-13443015 GCF_003086295.3 Arachis hypogaea
GTTCTCCTTCAAGGTGTGGGTATACTTGAAGGTCTCAGCCATTGTTGTCTCGCGTTCTAGCAACTTAGACTACGCATGTTGAAACAATATGTTACAATTACATTATATATCATATATTATACATGACTTAAAAACAAAATGAGAGAAGTTGTATATATACCATTCTGGCCTTTGTCTTCATGAAAGTTGTCGAGCCATCGATGTACTTCGGCGACCTATCCGATGCCCTGTTTACTTGATTTGTGAAACGGCGATGCATGAACCCCTCATCAATCTCCCAGTGAATGAACAAGGCCTTCTTGACGTCGTTGCAGAGCCAGGTGGTGAGGTGGTTGTGCCTTTTACGCTTGTCCTCCATCATTTGCTGTAGCCGCCTGCCCATCCGATGGTTGAAAATTTTGCAGATGACGGCATTGTGTTGTATGTCCCATATAAATTTCTCCTACACAAAAGAAACATTTAAAATTAATTAATCGAAACCTAATGTGGTAAGCAAAATAAAAGATATAAACCAAATAATGATTGTGAATGTTTAGTTTTTACCGCCCACTTCTGAAACCATCGGTCTCTAATATCAGCTGGGGCCTTCTTATAGCTCGGCCACGGATGGTCGTACATCATCTTGATGACGTTAGTCATCTGCTGAGTACATGCATTGTTGTTCAGCGCAAATCTATCAATGATTCATAAACAAACCAATCATAAAGTACTATTAGGATTTATGTTTTTTTAGAAATTTTGACAGAACTCCCCTAAAACTCGGATTTAACCACCCTTCAAGGATTCTACCAATCACAACAGTCCACCAATCTTTCCTCAACATTCATGAAACCAACAATTTTTCAGGAATTAATTCATCATATTTTAGGAATTAATTCATCATATTTCAATTTCACATTTATGAAACCAACAATTCACACATTTAATCTTCATTCACAGCCACAATTGAACCAGTTCTTATCAAACCTATATTAACAAACCTAAACCAACCTAAATCAAACCTATCTTAATAAACTAAATCTACTAAAACTAGAACATTGAGTTAACCAAAATAAGCTCACTAACTAAAATGGTTTACATCTAAAAGAGTTAAAATAGTACTCACGTCAAGGTTCCGTCAGGCCAAATGGTCATCTGTGCGATGGGAGGGGCTGGATGGGCATCACCTGGCTGGGATCTATGCAATGATTCCGGCACCACAGTGTCTATCACTGGAGGAGGCGTGGCCGAGGTAGTAGAGTCCTAAGTGGATGGAGATGGCGTCGTCAAGGTGGTGGGAGGCACGTAGTTTGGGTTAGGGGCCATGATGAACATCTGGTCCACTATACCTATCGCATATGACACAACTACAACCACGACCATGAGGTTAATCGTCGACACCTCTACCTGTCGTCATGTCTACAAAGAAAATACCAATAAAATTCAACATCAATAATCATATTAATAAAGAGAATACTACTTAATTTTTAAGTTCAAATCAAATAATTAGCAATAAAACTCATCACATCAACAACAAAAAATCAGAATAAAGTGAAAATTAACAACAAATCAACTATAACCATTCAAATCTAAAGGTCGTGAACACAAGAACAGAGACAACACATTACAACTTCAGCAACTACAACAAATCCTAATTAGAAAATTAAATTCAAAAAGTGAAATTTATCAAGTTAAGGCCTTTCCAAACAAGCAACAATCAAACATAATTAAATATTTCAGCAACAATTTTTTGTAGCAAAACCATCCTTAACGCAATGAACAAACATAATTAATCATTCGACTAAATAGTTTCAACAACATATCCATCAACAACAAAGGGAACTCAAACATTTTCAGCAGTCTCACAACCTAGTAACTTATTCTAACCTATCTTAACCATCTAAATTCACTAAAATCAAACAATTCAAGCTAATAAACTAAATCAACCTAAAGCTAATACTAAGTAGAACAGAATTGAAAAGGAATTTAATGAATAACCTGAAATGTAGAAACAGGAGGGAAAAAATAGAGAAGGGGAATGGAGGTGTAGTGGTTGGTCAGAGCATTGGAGGTAGGGGCTGAGCTTTGCGAATAGGGCAAGAAGCAGCTCATGGATGGTGGTTCTGACGGTGACAGAGGTTCTGGTTTGCGAAGAAGAGTGGTGCGGAGAGGCTAGGTGGTGGTTTGATGGTGTTCTGGTGGAGCCGAACGGTGAAAAAAATGAAGAAGAAGAAGATTGTGGTGGCACTGGTGGACGAAACAACGCTGGTGGACGGAGCGGTGGTCGGAGACGAGAGGGAGCCGAGAGGGTTAGAGAGAGAGAGAGAGAGAGAGAGAGAGAGAGAGAGAGAGAATTCAAAATGAGAGAGAAGAGGGTTTGCGCTCTCAATTTAGGGCACTATTATTGTCGGATTTACTGGCGAATAAATCCGATGGTAAAGCTTTACGTGTTACCAAAACGACTCATTTTACTAATCAAGGTCACCGTCAGATATACCTAAACGGTAAATCCGACGATAATAATCATGCCAATTTTTTTCTTTTCTCCCTCCAAATATTGCACGTGGATTTTCCGTCAAAAAATAAATCCGAGCTAACTTACTAACACAACGAATTCATTTTAAATTCCACCGATAAATCTATTGGTAATAGTGCTACTAACGTACGACCATAAATTCGATGGTACATAGTATTTTTCTTGTAGTGACACTTTGCATAAGCATCCATCAACGTGTTCCCAACCCCCAAACACCCGTTGAACCCCCTCTTAATCACAAAACCATGAAGGCCTTCAGTAGTTCTCTTCTGGCGCACCCGAGAACAAGCTGAAAGCACTGAACCTACAATTATCGGATCCACAAAACCATCCTCCTCCTCCTGAACACACCCCACATTCTCACTCTCCTCAACTAACAACTCCTTAAACAAGCAAATGCCCTCAGCAGTGCAACTATTTTAGACATACCCGACAATAATTGAAGTCCAAGACACTACATTCCTTTGGAGAATTTCGTCGAACAATTTTTGAGCATCTTCCAAATGGCCACACTTAGAGTACATATCAACTAGTGTTGACGAAACAAAGAGATCCGATTCAAAAGAAAAGACAAAAGCCCGTTGATGGGTCTGTTTTCCAGTGCAAAGTTGAGGGAGCAAGGGAAAGTGTTGTGGTTGGGAATAAGGGAAAGCTTGCACATGGAGGAGAAGGGCGGAGGGCCTAGAGGGAGTTGCCGCATCATGCAAGGTCGGCAATGAGGGAAAGCAAATGATATCCTTTGGTCCTTCAGCATCGTTGTAGTTATCGCAAGCTATACAGTTCAAGAAACCAAATCCTGGAGTAGCTCCATCAATGAAGAAAGAAAGAAAAAAAGAAGAAGAGGAAGAATGGCAGTGAAGAAGATGACCGAATGTATTTGTATTTGATCACGCTTTCTATTAGCAAAAGAAATCTCGAAACGATGTTGTTTTGGGATTGTTCAGTGTGGTAAAATTTTAGCCACGTCAGCACCGGAAATGACACAGTGATCACTATGGTGCCGGAGTTCTATCTGGAGGTTCACTATAAAAAAATTTGAATCTCTAAAACAATTTTAGGTAATCGCATAAATCTCAGGAATTATTATGGGGATTTACCCTTGTGTGGGATGATCCCACTTCCAATAGCTTCTTTGATCGGAAATGAGAACAAACCAAACTTTAATTAAGCTTGTATTGTTGATTCTGCTTGCATCTACTTATGTTGTTGCTGTTTTAGTTAAGCTTTTGTCATGCCTATTTGGTTTTGGACAGTTATTTAATTTATAGTTTTATACATATGTTAATAGTATCAATTCAATTAGGTATCCTTTAAAAGTTGTACAATATTCAGTCTTTTATTACAATAATTAAAAAAAATAAAACAAGCACATCTAAAAATTATAAATAGATTTAGTGTCTTTTAAAATTAAATACACATTTAAAATATAAACTAAATAAAGCTGAAATTTAAAATTTTAATTTCAATTTTAAATTTATGTTTCAAATTTAATATATTTAATTATTAATATATTACAAGTAGCATTTTCCATCTATAAAACCATTTGGGATCAACACCTCTCAAAGTCGCTGCATGCATGTAGATCCAGATAATGGCAAACACAACACAGTTAGATGATGAACACCCTTTTCACTTCCCACTAGCAAACTCTAAAGTGCTCCCTGACCCTCCAAAATTCTTCTATGAAAACCTTCTCGCTTCTCTTTTGGCTACAAACTCATTCTTCCAGAACTTCCTCCACAACGATGGCAACATAGAAGAGTATAGTCATCCTTACCTCATCAAATCCTCAGATTCCTTTGTTTCTCTCTACTACCCTTCTCTCTTTGTCTCCTCTCATTCCATGCAACAAGTCTCTACACTTGATCTCACTATCTCTTCCTCAAAAGGTTTTCATTCTAGCCATGTCGCTGTTCGTCTGCGCCAAAAATGTACCTAAAGTTTGGATGGGTCTTTGTCCATAGAGTTTTTCTTTGCGCATTCTCTGACACAATTGCTTTTCTTATTATTTTGTGTATTTATAAGTTTTTTACATGAGTTTTAGATGTGTTGATAAAATATTTAGATTATATTCTTATAATTTTAGATGTGTTTATGTTGTTTATTATGTTCTTATGTACATATATAAGTTTATAGTTAATTTTGGATGTGTTTATGTTGTTCATTATGTTCTTATATATATATAAGTTTTTTTTACATGAGTTTTGGATGTGTTGATAAAATATTTAGAATGCATTCTTATAATTTTAAATGTGTTTATGTTGTTTATTATGTTCTTATGTATATATATAAGTTTTTTTTACATGAGTTTTGAATGTGTTGATAAAATATTTAGAGTGCATTCTTATAATTTTGGATGTGTATTTGAGTTTAATTTTTCTGTGTTCAATATGTAATTTAGAATTACAATGACAATAATTTAGATGTGTTAATACATCATTTTAAATATGTTTATGTTGTTTATTTAATTTTAGATGTGTTTTTGACATGAATTTTGAATGTTTCAAAAAAAATAATTGAAATGAATTTACTTGATTTTGAAAACTTCATTGATTTTTTAAAAATTAGTACACGAAAAGTTGTTATAAATTTTATAGTTTGGTTTGCAAAAAATAATATATCGTAAGTGGTTACAAATTTTATGGATAATAGGTTTCCCAAAAAAATAGGTTGATGTCATACTACAGCACCACCAACTATTACGCATAATAGTGATGGAACGGTGACCACTGTTTTTCAGAGACATGGAATAACCAAACAAACTTCACTGCGAGGATCATCTTTCAGAAGAATTAATATGATCTCTCCTATTCAGGTGCAAACAACTTAGTACCAACATGATCCACCTGTGCATTTTTTATGAGAACGAAAAACCTGTTTATGTTTCTCATATAAATGGCCACTTCATTTGGGATGTTAATTCCTCTATGTGTGATTCTGATTGTGACTGTGTTAACCAATGGAGTGACATTGATGATGAGGATTATGATAGAAGACGAAGGAACAAGAAAAAGAAAAAGAAGTTATTTTTAACCCCTTGCTCCTTTAAAAGACCTGAGCCTCCTGATGATGATGAAGCAGCTCTAATGGTCAAAGAGAGATCAATACTCAGGAAGACAAGATTATCCAGAAAAGGCTCTATGGATTATCTTTATCAGTCAGTCAATACTATCCCATGTATTGCCACTCTCAAATCATATGAGGAAGAATTCCCACCTCTGGTGACCCAGACTGATGAAAAGAAAATCACTAGAAGACCTTATGTGATTCCTCAATGAATTACTCCACATGGACATCAAGCAACAACTCCTCAAGAGGAAGTACTTAATTAGCATACAGACAATGCAGTCATCCAAAATAAAGTCTTACTCCGAATTGATCACACCTTTGACACTCTTGTAGAAAAAACTGAAGGTCTTTCAGCACAAATAGGCTCCGTGGCAGAACAGGTTACTGAACTCAGAAAGCGACTATCTGAGCAAGCTTTTCAACTTGATCAAGAACTCAAGACCTATATTGATAGTAGGTATTTTAGCCCAGAATTCCATAAGAAAAATAGAGAACTAGATCAAGTCAAGGCTCAACTTCGACAAATTGAGATGGACAAAAGCAAAGCAGTTGTACCCCAAGCACTGGCTATAGACCCATTATCCATGTATCCTAAACCATATTCTTCATATTTACCTGTTTTGTTCCCTCTAACATATTCACCACCAGAAACCCCAGATTATGATTCTATTTTCAAATCCACCTACCATTTAGCCAGACAAGCAAACACTAAAAAATCCATCTCTCCCCAAGGGCGGAGTTATTCATCTCAGTCTCAGCCTTCTCATCAACCCAACCCTAATCCTCCTTAGAAACCATGAAATTTTTTTAGAGAAGAAAATGTTCCTACAAAAGATAAAGGCATCAAAGAAGGGTCACCTGCCCCAGGACGATCAATTAATATGATCTCTTTGGACAATCAATCACACAGTGAAAAAACCACTGAAGAATCTGAAGATGGGACTGCTGAAACCAGTGAAAAGACAGATGACTGGTCTGAAGAAGACTACAAAGCAGACCTTTCAGCAATAGCCATGGTCAACCCTGTAGAAGAAGAAGAAGAGGAAGAAATAACCTCTGAAAGAGATGAACCAACAGCTTAATCTAGCCATACACAGACAGGGTCCTTTGAAGTTAAAACTTCTAACAAATGGTTCACCTTTGAAGATATCCCACCAGCAAGGTACAAAGAAAGGTTAGATGAATTCAGTGCTTGGATTGAAACCACCATGGCCAATCCAAACCTTTCAAGCAGACAAGTCCTTGCAGATTTCATAAATCGGATGACTGGCAACCTCCAAGAATGGGTGAATAACCTGTCTGAGTATGAAAGACTCCAGCTCATCAATGGTACCTCTTCACAGTTTCTAGGAATAATACACCAAGAATTCCTGGGAGACATTACAATCATTCAGAAGAGGAATTCTCAAGAATACTTTGAAATGAAGTGTTGTTCACTCAATAGAAAGGACTTGGAGAAACACTACAAGAAAATGGCTGCTAAATATTATCCTCTTGGAGGAAATAATAATCCGCCACTTAAACAAGTCTTTATCGCATCCTTCCCCAGATGAACTCCAGCCAGAGCTACACCGAATGATGATGGCTCTTCGCAAAGAAGTGGCTACCACTACCATTGGAGAAATATACCAACTTGCTCTAGCCGCTCTTGACAAATTGTGTGAACAACAACAAATGTTCAAACAGCTCAGTAAAAATTCGAGCAAACTCAAAGGAGCATATAATAAATCTTATCTGAAGATCATATGCAAGGAGCCAAGCACATGTGAATGCAAGCCAAAGAAAAAGACCCATTGGCAATCACCAACTAAAGCTTTTCATCAAAAGGCATTTAGAAGGGGAAGAAGGAAGCAAAAATACCGTTATTTCAAGCGAAGGAAGCCCCAAACTAAGTCAAACAGATGTTTCATCTGTGGAAAACAAGGACATTTTGCTAAGTCATGTCCCCATAAGACAAAAAAGGAGATAAAAATGCTTCAGTCCTTAATGGATGCAGCTTCCATTGGAGATGAAGAAGATCTTGAATCAGTATTTGAAGAACAAGAAGTTAAAGTTGGAGAAACTGAATATGTTTTCCAAGATTTTGATTCAGAAGAAGACCTCCCACCAAAGAGATCAATCTTTTCTATATCCTCCTTTGCACCACCCATAGCCTCCATTACTACAAAATTCCTAAAGGATCAAATTTCCCAGAAGAAGAACTTGGATACCTTGGATCCTTAAGAATGAAACAGATTGATGGTACTCCTCATCCTCATTTTGATTTAAAGGTCAAAACATCCGTCTATGACCAACCAACAAAAGTTGTTACATTGATGGATACTGGATCTTGTGCCACGGTCCTAAGACCACATGTTTTGCCAAAAGAAATGTAGGCAACTTTTTTTAAAAGGTTCACAGTAGCTGTTTCGAGGGTTACCTGAAACTGTAGGTCGATCTCGGACGAGATCTTCTGTACTGGTCGGAGTTGTTGTGTCCGACTTGTTGGACTTGGTGGTGGTGCTGATCCTTCGTTACCAGAGGGTGGTGGTACCTGCAAGGGACTCTGATGCTTAAGTTAGCAAGGGTATTAAGCAGGTTTTTAGTAGAATCAGAGTATGAGTTATACTTGGGTGCTACAGTGTATTTATAATGGTGAGGAGTGACCTTCTTAGATAAGATAAGTTAGTTATCTTATCTTATCTTTTATCTTTTGAGTGAGGTCTTCTTATCTTCAAGGGAACCACCCTTCTACCTGTAGGCTTGAGCTATCTTAGGTTTTGGGGCGCGGTCCTCCATTTGGGCCCTTTTTGGACTTTCCTGGTGATTTGGCCGAGCTCTTTGAGAAGAGGTCGGATTTGTCCTGACCTGAAGAGGTCGGTCAACTTATCAGTAGAACATCCCGGGTCGGACAGCTCGACCCAGGGTATGAACAGTGCCCCTGCTCAAGCTCGATCTTCTATTTGAGGTTGAGTCTTCAGTTTTAGGACTTCGATCCTTTTATGGTGAAGCCGGACTCGAGCATCTTATCGACTTCTTCCTTGTAGGGTTCTCCTTTGAATGCGGAACATTTTCTTTTGAATTTTTACTTTTGAAAATGAACATCTCCTTGCTTTGGGAATGCGCGAGGGTTTAATAACCTCATTAATGCTTTTAATGTTCCGTTTCTTTGTTTCATTTTGAACTTCTCACAAAAAATGGTTTCTCTTCCCTGTTTCTTTGCTGTAACTTCCTCCCTCTTTCTTGCTTTCAGTTTTTGCCTGGGACTTGCATTTTGGTTTAGTAATCCATTTCCTTTTTTTTTGTTTGTAGGATTAGTTGGCCATGTCTTCTCGCAAAAATATTGTCGAGGCATCTTCTAAGGTTCCTGAGGGGATGTCCGACTGGTTGGACTCCCTTGGGTTGCTGTGTGTATCTCTAGCTAACTCGGAATTCTGTGTAGAGCTTAGGAAACATCATCGAATATGTAGTAGTGAGAATCAAGAAAGCAACTATGAATTGGTAGCACCTGATTCTGATGAAAGGGTCTGCTTTCCTGTTCCGACCCAGGGGGAGCGTCCCTTCTTTTATGCATATGATTTCTTCTTTAGCCAGATGAACTTCACCTTTCCCTTTACTTCTTTTGAGACCGACCTGTTATGGTCTTGTAATGTAGCCCCATCTCAGCTTCATCCAAATTCTTGGGGTTTCATTAAGATTTTTCAGTTAGTTTGTCACGAATTTGGTGTTACGCCTTCTCAAACTCTTTTTCTGTATCTGTTTGTGTTGACCAAGCCTGGAACTACCAAAAAGAAAGCTTCTTAGATTTCTTTTAGGTTTTCTCAGGGACATAAAGTTTTTTCCATGTATGATGAGTCCTTCCGCGATTTTAAGAATTACTTCTTTAAGATCCGAGCTGTTGAAGGAGCTCGTCCTTTCTTTTTGGATGAGAATGGTGAGCCCCGTTTCCCTTTAGAATGGCAGAAGAACATAGTGGTATCTAGGTACACTTGGGAAATGTTGGACGAGGTTGAGCAGGCTTTTGTAGCTGTCTTAGAGGATATTTGGGGGGAGCCTCCCCATCTTGAGACCAAGAAATTTTTGGAGGATCCGTCCCTAATCCGTACTGTGCTGGGTATTATAAATTGTGTCCCTTTTGTTTTATTTTCTACTTTCTTTTCTGGCTTGTAAACTGCTCTTGAAGTTCCCGAGAACTTTTTCCCTCATTATGTCCTCACTAAACGGATCGTCCTCCCCTAAGGGTGAATCTTCTCGGTCACTACGAGAGTTCCGATATTTAAGGGAAAATTCTAGCTTCAAGAGTTTTTCTTCTAACTCTTTTTGTCGCTCTATTTCTTCCCTTAGGTTTCTTTCTGCCTCTTGTTGTCGTTGTAATTCCTGTTCTAGCTGCTCCAGACATCCTTGGTGGCCGTGGATCAATCCCATTAGTTTAGTTGCATGGGGGTGATCCTTCCTTTCTTGATTCACGCCCTTCAGAGGAATTTACCTTTGGATTTTTTTATCCCAGAGGTACCCTCTTTTTGTTGGTCATTCGCTTCTTGGTGGAAAGTCATGTCTGCCTCATTGTTTCCTGTGTTCAGATTTTCTTGTTCTGAATCGGTCGTGGCGTGGCCATCGTCGGGTGAGTTGTTCGCCATTGACTGATGATCTCTCAGGTCCCCGACAACAGCGCCATGTTACGTTGGGTAACCGGAGATTGATGGACTGGACTCGCGAGGTTGGCCCAATCGTCTTGGGAAGAAGGCCTTTAGGCTTGGTCTCGCGTTTGAGGCCTTCGTCCGACTTGCGTGTATGAAAGAATGGGGGTGGTACCTGCAAAAACACTCCAATGCCTAAGTCAGCAAGGGTCTAAACAGGTTGAGAGAGTATAAGAACTTCGAGATATTTGAGGGTTGTCAGTGTACTTATAGGGGTGAACCCATAACCACCGTTGGAGTGGTTCCACCTTTTAAGGAGGATAACTTTCCTTTTATCTTAGGGAGGTTGAGATTTACTCGTGGAAGTGGGTTGAGAGATTTTAGGGGCAGTTACTTATTTGAATAAGTGTTATCTGCCAGCTAATCTGACTCCAGACTTCCTTTTAGTGGAGTCTTTGTAGAATCCGGCCTCTTGGAAGGAGGTCGGTTGCGTGGGGAGGCTAATCTATGGATCGGGCCTCTTGGCCTTATTTGGTCCTAGGCCTTAGTGTTCGAACAAGTATGAACAATTACTATTCAAAATCTAATAATAAACAACAATAATTCTTTTATTTCTAATTTAACATGAAATTTTTTAAATTAAGTAAAAATTAATTAACTAACCTCCTTATAAATGTGTCTATTAGAATAGATGAAATCGTCTAGTTAATAAAAATGATCTATTTTGTTTAAGATTCTATTTTCACACGATCATACAAGTTCTTTTAAAAATTTTTGAAAGAAAAGATTTGAAATGGTAGTTCGTCACCAAGAACCATAAACATAAAGTTCTCTATTCAATACAAGGTTAGATGAATTAATGTAACCCCTTCTCAAGTTAGGTAACTGAAAGTAGAAGGAAATTAAAGCTTCACATAAGTGGTAGGAGCCTGCTACAAACTACTCTTTTCTTTCTATACTAATTTGTGATCGGATGTTTTGAATAATTCCAACCCTACTAAATTATTTTTGGCTTTAAAAAATTATTTGTGATTTGTTGATTTAAATAATATGATATAAGATTCAACAAATTATGTTTAAAAACTCATTTCGTACCAGCTTGCAACGAATTATATAAAAATAAATCAAGATATTTTTTTGGTAACGGAAATAAACTAAATAAAAAAAACAAAACAAAATAAATCAAGATATGAATATATCAAACTTCAAACGAGGACAATTGATTAATTTTGAGTTGAAAACATTTTATTTATAACATTTGTTTATTATATTGTTTATAATATTCAAACAATATAACATGTTTAGAATGCTAATTATTTTTTATATCATAGATGAAACTGTGTAATACATTAATATAAATTTAAATTGGTGTATTCCATAAGTGTAATATACAATATAAATTGCGAGTACCAATTTATATGACAAAAGAATTTATAATTTATGATTTTATAAATTAAAATTCTTTTAAATTAAAAGATTTAAATTATGACTTACAATTTTAAATTATTTTTTGTTTTATTTAAAATCATAATTCATTATTTTTAATTATTTTTTTAATTTTTTTATCTTATTTAAAATCATTACATTTGTTTGTATCCTACATGCTTCTTGTATCATTATATTATATCGTAATATTAACTAAAATTGCACTAAACCGCTGCTATTTCTAGCAGTTTACGCACGTCTCCTAATATACATAAACCGTTATTGCGAGTTGCGGTTTATGGCTAAACATCAATAAACAGAAATCGTGACAGCCTTTAGCCATTTCTGTATTCCTCTATTTGCATGTAATCTGCGGTTAGCTATAGCGGATGATGTGTTTACATAAACCGCTACAACCAATAGCTATATATATATATATATATATATATATATATATATATATATATATATATATATATATATATATAAGAATGCAATTGCTTAAATTTAAAAGACAAATAATTTATTTATATAAATTGTCCTCATTAATATATATAAATTTTTGTATACACAAATTTTTAAAATATAGTATACAAATTTTTGCATGTAATTCTTTAAAAATTTGTGTTATAAATCAAGATTTTTGTACTGTATATTCAAATTTATGTATCGTACATATTTTATTTTATTAGTGAAGTATATAAATTATTATATATAGCACACAAATTTTTAAAACACATCACATAAATTTTTGCTGCTTCAAAATTAAAGTATTGTGTATCATTTGTATTTTAATTTTTCGAATAAATTATAGGAGAAGAAGAAGATAAAGATGACGAGAATGATAATGATCATAATAAAAGAGGATGACAAAAAAAATTTAAATAATAAGAATAAAAAAAATGACAACGGTGGCAAGGCAAAAAAAAAAGATGATTCAATTTTGCAAAGACTACCTTGTAGAATTAAAAACTTCTAAAATAATATGTAATTAACGTAAAATTTTAAATAAAATACGTAAAAAAAATTCACTACAATACAGCGAAAAATCAAAAGAGAAGGAAGGAGGCGTCGAAAATGAGTAGTTTATTAAAGGAGAGAAAACGAACGTAATAAAATAGAAAGAAAGTGACTTGTGGGTAGATTTTTATTTTTAACAGTTTAGTTGGACTTAATTGAAAAAGATTAGGACATCTAGTATTTTTGTAGTTGTAGTTTAAAATTTGAAGAATTGTTCTAACAGTAAGGGAATATTATTATTATTCCAAGACAGTAGGTGGTCAAGCGAGGGAAGAGAATCGTGTTCAGGGGGAAGCTCTCGTCTGAAGAGGACGGCCAAACAAAAACTGTGCTGTGCTGTTCAAAGAAAATAAGATAATAAAAGAATGAATTCAATTTCGTTGAAGCAATTGCATACTGTGAGCTCCCCTTGTCCCATTTATACTTCAAGGCAAAAACCAGTTCTACTACGATGCGTCACCAATCCATTCTCCACTCCTCTCGACTCTCATCTACCGACTCCACGTCAACGTCCCTCCATCTTCCACTCCTTTCACTTTACAGATCGGAACCCCAATCTTCGTCTTCCATGCGCACCTCTTCACTCTTCCGATTCGCTTGCACCCGATCCGTCTCACCCGCCCCAGGTTTCAATTCTTTTGTTTGTCTCGTGTATTTATATCAACTACTTCTTGTTAGGATAATTTTCCGTGTATTGGCAATTCATGACAATACGTATTTAATTTTCTCAGGCAGTGAAGCGAAATTCAGTGGCTATTGTGGACATTCTGAAGCAGGCAAATTCATTCCTTCCTCATGTAGTCCTTGGCAGCACGCTGCTAGCTCTAATCTTCCCACCTTCATTTACCTGGTTTACCACCAGGTCTGTGCATCCCAAATCACCCTTCTATAATTATTTGCATTTTGCCATGTATCTCTACGAAACCTAATTGTATAGACGAATAACGTTTTTTCCTTTAAAAAGTTATTTATTTCAACCATTAGTCCATTATTTGTTTTTTTTTTTTATTTGCAGATACTATGCACCTGCACTAGGGTTTTTGATGTTTGCAGTGGGGGTAAATTCAAGTGAAAAGGACTTCGTTGAAGCTTTTAACAGGCCAGTAGAAATTGTAGTTGGTTATGTTGGCCAGTTTGTCATGAAGCCCCTTCTAGGGTATCTGTTTTCCTTAATTTCTGTAACTGTATTTGGTCTACCAACACCCATAGGTGAGGATGGGCTATCTTAAGATTTGGAAGACCTGATGGGATATGCTTTCTAACTTCTGGCCATAAAATGAATCAGGCGCAGGAATTGCATTGGTGTCTTGTGTTAGTGGAGCGCAGCTCTCGAATTATGCTACTTTCCTCACCGATCCACAGATGGCACCATTAAGCATAGTTATGACATCCCTGTCTACTGCATCTGCGGTTTTTGTGACGCCCCTGTTATCGCTTTTGCTCATTGGAAAGAGACTGCCTGTAGATGTAAAAGGAATGGTGTTTAGCATTACACAGATTGTGGTGGCTCCTATTGCTCTTGGCCTGCTTCTAAACCGGTAGTTATATCTATAGTTTTGGATAAATGTGTTATTCTCTATGTTTTTTCAAAGAGTGTTATCTTTCTTACATATTTGTTTTGACAGCTTCCTTCCTCGTATCTGTAATGCTATTCGACCGTTTTTACCTCCACTGTCAGTATTTGTGACGGCTCTCTGTGTTGGAGCTCCTCTTGCAATTAACATTGAGGCTGTTAAATCCCCATTTGGAGCTTCTATCTTGTTGCTTGTTGTTGGTTTTCATTTAGCTGCATTTGTAGTTGGTTATATCTTAAGTGGATTTGTCTTCCATGATTCTCCTGATGTAAAGGCATTGCAGCGAACAATTTCCTTTGAGA
The DNA here is from genome assembly GCF_003086295.3 of Arachis hypogaea. Lineage (NCBI taxonomy): Eukaryota > Viridiplantae > Streptophyta > Magnoliopsida > Fabales > Fabaceae > Arachis > Arachis hypogaea. The sequence goes on from NC_092040.1 coordinate 13,157,537, forward strand.
CAGGTACGAGTTTTCTCTATATTATTTCATCAAGTGGTTGTCTTGTCGAATGTTACTGCTAGTAACTTCATTCATCCAACTGCAGGAATGCAAAGTAGCCTTCTTGCTCTGGCCCTTGCTAATCGATTCTTCGAAGATCTATTAGTCAGTGTGCCTCCTGCAATTTCTGTAAGTCTGGCTACCTTGTTAGACTCCAATTAGAGTAGTTTCTTTGTGCAAGTTAACTATTTAAGTAGTCTCTGCCTTTTTTTTCTCTTTTGCATGTATGTGTTTAACTGTTTATACTTTCTGCTGTTCTGCATGAATGACATATTATTTAAATGTCTTTATTTAGTACTTACTCAAAGCAACCAAGCTTATTGCTTCGTTGTGAGAAAATCTAGAGCTTTTTCTTTTTATTAAAAGAAAAAGAAAAAACTGATGCAACCATTTTCGATAAGTATATGCATTATTGTATTGCAATATAAGTAAGCTAATTTTGCTTGCAGACTGTAATAATGTCTTTGATGGGATTTTCTCTTGTGATGATTTGGGCCAAGAGGAAAGAGTAAGAGGCTGATAGTAAAGCAGATGAAAGGTATGGTTTGGGGTATGTACTGCACATTTTTCAGGAGGCACCAATAGCAGCCGGAGAAATGTCATTCAAAGCATTTTTAACGTTTAGCTTTGAAAGTTTGAGGGAAATTTTCATGTAAGAAGGTAATTGTTGGTGCAAATTGCTTAGTAGAGATCAAAATTGAGGAATCAAGTGCGACTGGACTCAAATATGCCTTTTGATTTAAATAATCGTGTCTCATTTTGATTCTTTCTCTTATGTTGACTTTAGGAATGGACGAAGGAAACCCTTCACTGGTAGGTAGTTTATTGCCGACGAACCTTATGATATCCCGGGTCCTGGAGACTACTTTGCAGTTTTGCATTGTTTTTTTCTTTTGCAACACAACACACTCGCACGCACTACACTACATTGGTTCTTTTTATCCACCAGTGGGATTTTTTTTTATTTTTTCGGTCAAGTCCACCAGTGGGATTTGAAAACCAAGCCTCCAACCATACATTTTTGTTTCGATTCTTTTCATTTTCTTTTTGGGTACAGTTTATTTTGGACTTGCTATGTTTGTTTTTGGGTACATTGATGAACAGGAAATTGAGACTTCTAAGTTCTAAGAAAAAGAAAATGATCCAAATAAAGGGGAAAAAAAAACGTCCCATTTCAATACCATAAACTAAAAAGGGAGAAAAAAAAAGTAGGTTCTGGTTCCTAATTGCGTGAAGCTGTTGCGATAATTATCTGTTGCAATTTACATATATACCCCCCAAAAAAATATATCTATTACAAATATTAGATATGTCTAAAATAAGCACAATATTGTATTTATTGGATGTGTCATATTTTTATAAATCATTGGATTTTATTAAATATAAATCAAAAGCTAATATAAAAGAAAAAGTATTGATAAATTGTAATAAATATAGAATATACTAGACGTCACGAGTACATAAATAAATAAGTAATTAAGTATTTTTTTATATACAATATTCTAAATATAAAATATATAAATACAAAAAAATTTTAATTTATTTGGATCAATTATCATGTAATAAATTTTTTATAATATTAAAATAATATTCTAAACTGCAAAATAAAAATATTTATAAATTGGCTTTTTCAATTTTCTTTAGGATTAATAATTCTCCGTGTTGAAATTTTTAATACATTTTTATAGCTAAAACTTTCTAATTAAATTATACAGTATAAAAATTTGATAATTATATTAATTGATACTTTTCAATTAATATTAGTTTTTATTTTTTTATCGATTCACTATTTTATTGGCTAATTATTGATTAATAAGAATAAAATTAATTTCTCAAGAAAATAGAATAAAATACTCAGCTACAATATATGATTTTTTAATCTACAAATGAATAATAGATTAAAAAACAAAAGAAAAAATGGAATTAAATGACTTTTTATATATTCTTCAATATCGCTCACATCATTGGCAACAATTATCATCGTCTCCACAAATACACAAATACACTCTTGATTAAAATATTTTTTCTCCTAAAAACGCAACTCGCAGCTTTTTAAAAAAGTTTTTGACACATTAAAAAATAAAAACACAACATGCATTTGCGTCCTTAAAAAAAATCTAACACCCCACAAAATGTAGGTTGCGTTTTGTTGTTTAAAAAAAAATAAAACGTGAAAACAATAAAATAGAGGTTGCGTTTTATTATTTTGATGAATAAAAAAATAAAAAATAATTAAAAGTGGAAGTAAAAATGATGATATACAGTATTATTGATATATGGCGTGTAATCCACAAATATGGATCTGTCATACTGCAAAACATAAGTTATGTTTTTTGTGAGACAGAGAAAACAAAAACTGCAGTCGCTACAAAAACGCAGCTTGCGTTTGTCAGGAGAGTTATCTAGTACACCAAATGTGTCCCTCTTTCGTGTGTATTTGGTATAATCTCTCAATATCTTCTATAATCTTAACTTCACTTAATCCGATTTTTTTTTACACAAGTAATTATAAAAAAAATTCACAACTATAACATTTATGGAGGTTTTTTCACTAAAATAAAATAAAAAAAATTATTATTTTTCCAAGTATGATTTTTAAACTTTAATTCTCCAAATACTTAAGCTTTACAATGGATAATGGCAATTATTATCATCTTCATAAGAGTACACAGATAACAAGCATGACTTCTTCAATATCGCTCACATCATTGACAACAATTATCATCGTCTCCACAAATACATAAATACACTCTTGATTAAAATATTTTTTCTCCTAAAAACGCAACTTGCAGCTTTCTAAAAAAGTTTTTGACACGTTAAAAAATAAAAACACAACATGCATTTGCGTCCTTAAAAAAAATCTAACACCCCATAATGTAGGTTGCGTTTTGTTGTTTAAAAAAAAAAATAAAACGTGAAAACAATAAAATAGAGATTGCGTTTTATTATTTTGATAAATAAAAAAATAAAAAATAATTAAAAATGGTAAAACACAGATTACGATTTATACTAATATTATAGCAGTAAAATTTTTGTTCATCCATCTATTTTATTGCATTACACCATTATTATTTCTATATAAAAAATGAGCCGCAATTTACATGTAAACCCAAAGAAAAGAACTATTTATTACAAATATTTATTATTCTTTAGGTAAGACAATATCCTTTTTAAGAATCATAATCTAAAACTTTTATACCCAACCTTTCACTTGGTTTTTAATTTGGGTGAGGACCTTTTACTTGGTTTAGCAATGATTATATTATTAGTTCAACAGATTATGCATTTAATGTCAATACCTTTTATCTTTTTTCTTTTTTGTTATAAACCCTGAAATAGTTTATTTTTGAGTAAATTATCATTTTTGTTCTCAATAATTGAGATAAATTTTAAAGTTGTCGTTAACGTTTACATCGTTCTATTTAAGTCTCTAACGTTTCAAAATTAATTTAATGTTATTCTGTCGTTAGAAATCTGTTAACGGAATTAATAACAGAACAAAATTGAAACGATTTTAAATATTAGGGATAATTTTAAAACTTATCCCAAACATCGGAGACAAAAACACTTTATTCTTTATTTTTCTTTTTGGTCAGGGCCTCAGGGGTATCCTCAATAGTTTGAATGTCCTATACTAGTTTATTTTTTGGTTAACGTCCCATACTAATTTTACTATTGTTTTCGGCTGTCCTTGTTTTTGGACATCGTGTTGGGCTACCTTCAATAGGATGCACCTCCAAAGGCCCAATAAAAATAGGGTTCAAATCCGTGGGCGCTAATAATTGGGCTTATCTTTTAGGCTCAAAAGAAAAATATTTCCAACCATGAACAACAAAAAAGTCTATCCGAAGTGGTGGTTGGAAAATTGCAGCGGATAGCGTTGTGGTGTTGAGTCGGAAAATTGCAAAGATGACGGTGGCAAGCTTGTACTCAGGAAGAGGTTGGTGTAGAGCGGAAATCCCTGTTCCGTGGAGCTCAAGATCCAGTTGCAGTGAAATTAGAAAGCTTTTGAAATGTGAGATAATTGGAAAGGCTGAACGTGAAAGCAATATATTAAAATCGGTGGGTGTAGTTGGTGTTGGAGTGGGTGTGTTGCAGTTTGTGAGTTATGTAGAACCCGCGTTTTCTCTGCCGTTGCAGCTCCATGAACCCCCCAACGCCCTCTCTTTGCCCACGTGGGCCGTTCACGTCTCCAGCGTCGCTGAATGGTCCTTCTCTCTCTATAACAGACTCTCTGCTTTATCATTCATGCTTTCATTTTGCTTCATTATATTGTTGCTTTTCTGTTTGAAGGATTATTGCCATGGCTTTGGTCTGGCAATACGGCGAAAAATCCGGTCATCAAGCCTGGAAGGGCCTTTCTTGGGGTATGGTGAGTTTTCCTTCCTTAATTTCTTCCTTTTATTATTAATTAGCTTTATTTGTGTGTATGTGTGTGTTTGTTCTGATTGATTGGTTCTAGGTACCTCTTCTTGGTGGAGCACTTTGTGCATGTACATGGCATTTCTTTTATAACTCTGAGTCCCTCGAGGTAACTTCATTATCTCAAATTATTATAATTTTAGGATTAATGAGTTGTGCACTCGTGCTCTCAAATTCATTCTATGCAGAAGTCCAGTTACATTGCTACAAAATATTTCTTGCTGCATAATAATAGCCATATATGTTCCTTCACTCCGTGTTCCATTTGGAATGTGAATTTTATTGAAATAGATTGAACATACAAAATGAATGAGGAGTTCTGTAATGAGTTGCAGGTATTGGTGGCACTTCAAGCGGCACTTACCGTTATTGGTAACTTCACAATGTGCATTGCTGCTTACAGGATATACAAATCGTCCAGCGAAGGATCCAAGAATTTTTGAATGAAAAAGTATGTGTATATATACTTTGAATGGAAGTCCTACTCTTCTCTTGTGCTGATTCTGATGGCTAAACTATATCTTCCATGAACATGCTAGAATAATCCCATAGGCAAAGGCATAGAGTTCACATGATTACTTGAACTCTTTTCATTACATTGAAAAATAAAGCTTTTCAAAGCTACAAGTTTGCTCAGTTTAAGAATCAAAACACAGTACCTTATTACTTGTGAAAGTATTTTAGTAAAGATTTTACCAAGGTATTAGTTAAGAATTGTAAATAGAAAATACTCAATAATAATCATTACATTTGAAAATTTCAACATGTATTTTACATCTCTAAGATCAGCTTTGTGTGTGTTTAGATAAACTACAACTTACTAGGATAGTGACTTGGGTAAGCTTTTGTAGAATTCATTCTAAATAAACTTTATTGGAGAAATGTAAAGCATGTGTTATATATTGAAGCAAATGGCATTTGCATGCAGCCTTCCACGAGATCAAGTAAGCAGAGAAGTCCCCTCTAAAATGATTTGAAGATGTGGTCCGTTCCTTTCATAATTCACATGTCATTTTTCTTTTCAAAGTAAAGGCATCCCATCTTGTCTACTCTCTAAAAAGTCCATGCCACCCCATAAAGATAATGAAAGCATTCATAATGGCTCATCAGTCACAAGTCAAAGTGTCAAACTTTGATCATCCACATGGACCTAAAGTTGCTCTCTCACTGCTCCCCTAGTTTCAGTACTAAAGTTACATCAATTGTGGATTTGCCCATCCTTTTATTTATTAGCAAAACTTTGACTAATCTAGCCTCCTCTTATTGTTATTATTAGTTAGTGATGATGTTTAAGATCTTATTATTTGATCACTTGGTTACTTAGAAAACACATGCATGCTAGCCATTGAATCTCAAATGGATCTGTTTCTCTATTAATCCTATTTTGGCTATTCCTGGCTCCTTGAATTGCAATATTTTATTTTGGAAACTAATTAAAGGAGTTGGCCTAATGTCGTGACTGTATAAATCTAAGGATGTTTCAAACTGAACTTTATTGATATGTATGTACTATAGGGGAAAGAAAAAGCTGGTGATGTGTGGGTTCAATCTAATCGTTCAAATTTTTTTAAAAGCAAATATATATGTCAAACAAAAAGGGGGAAAAAAGGATTGAAATAGAGCATATAACAAGTGGAAAAAGAGATTAGATAAGCATTGAGAAAAACTGAAAATTGATGCACCGAAACAAATTTGAAAAGCAGGATAAGTTTGTTATCAATTTTATCAACAATTGTAGGTTTCAATTATTCACTTGCTTTTTATTTGAAGTTTGATATTCATATCGATCTATACGGTAATGATCATAGTGTAAAATATTTTTGTACTCTTTTATAACTATTATAAAATGATTAGTACTCTGGATGTCATATAATGGAATATGAAATATTATTAATTAATGGAACATGAATTTCTATAATGTGTTTATATTAATTAATAAGTGGGTTAGGTATATTTACTATTATTTAATTCAAAATTTTCATTTATATATAGATCCTAAAGTGAAGGTTTTAACACACTAAAAATAATATGTTGCATAGCAAATATATAGTTATTTAGCTCAAGTAGTTTTTTGACTTTTTTGAGAAGAATATTGTATATGCAATATTAGTGTGAATGTGTTATATTATATTGAGTGATACATATTGAGAATTAATAACAAAATTTTTTTATTCTCTTATAATTTTTTAGTTTTAACGCTATCCATTCATCTTAATTTCACATGTTATAGCACAAATGTTCTTAAGAAATTTTAGTTATGTCAAATCTTTTTGTCTAAAATTTGTACTATTTATTTTTGGAAAAAATTATTTATCATGAATTGTAGATGCTGAAATTCACCTTGACTCAATGGATCTTGATAATTTCATTAAGGCAAACAATAATACAACGCTAAAGGATCACATTATGGCAATGATTTTTTTTTTTCGTCGTCATTTTAACGAATGATTGTAAAATGAATATCCTATTATAAAAAATCCAGCAGAATTATGAAAGAGGCTAGAGAAAAAATATTATCACAAAAAATCAATGATTCTTTCAAATGCCCAAAATGAATAGTTACATTTACAGTTATAGGATATTAAATCCATTGTTGAATATAATTATGAAATGTCAAAATAACCTCACAATTAAAATGTGTGGGAAAAATGCTACTGATAAAAATATGCTGGAGAAAATATTTTCAATATTTCATGTCTCGGATATGTTCCTGTAACAGCAATATCGAGAGAAGAAATATATAAAATATTCTGAATAACATGTCTTCTTGTAGATTGGTCATGAAAAGTTATGAAATTTACCCCTATAACTCTGCTCTATGTGTGATACGTTGTAATCCTAAAAATGATAAAGATCAATATTTCAATAATAAATATGACAAAAAAAAAGAAGAAAAAAATTCTTCAATAATAAAAATTTCTATAAAAGGGAGATAATAAAGGAAAGAAAAATATACACAATAAGAATATAGAAAGAAGATATCATCATTATGGTAGTAAAAATCATTAGTCACGTATTTGTCACACGCCAAATCACTTGGTTAAATTTTACGAGTCATTTTTAAAAGGAAATGAGAAAAAGATAAAAGTTAATTTTATTTCAAAAGATGTTCTTACCACAACTCATTGTGATGTGTATGATTTCTTTAAAAATGCTTATGAAAAAAATATTGGTCATTTAATCAATCATAAAAATGTTGAATAGTTTTTGATATATTAATATATGTTTTTATTTATTTATATTTGAATGTACTTTGAAATTTATCTTTCTATGTAAGTTTTAAAGAATTAATAGATAAATTTGTACTATTATAATATATGTACAATAAATAAAATAACTATGCAAGTAAGAATATGATTTAACTCATTACATATATATGCATTAACAAAATGATTGAGTTATGAATTTAAAAAAAAATAAAAATAGATCATATGTTAGATTGCATTTTCAGATTTTTTTTTGTGAAGAAAATAATGAAGGTACAAGAAGAAGACATTTGTTAGCGAATAATGTAAGTACACACTATTTTCAAAAGCAAAATTTATTTTGCTAACCTTGTACATGAAGAGGCAAGTATTACTACCACTATTAGTACAAGTGAAGAACTGTTATTTTATTCTTTAGACAAACAAAACTCATTATAGATAATGTGTTATTATTTACAAAATCTCAAAAAAATTTGTTGAGTTGTAAAGATATCTGTAAGAATGGATATCATATTGAAATAGTAAATGTGGATAAGAATGATTTCTTTTGTATTACAAGTTATCATTCAAATAAAAAAAAGTCATATTAGAAAAATTATCTATACTTTTTTTAGTATATATTATACTCATATTAGTACAATTGAATCACATATTATAATAAATCAAAAGTTTATAGCCCAAATAAATTCACCATTTGTATGACCGATTAGCTCACCTTCGAATAATAATGATGTGAAGAATCATTGAAACCTCACAAGGACATTTATTGAAGAAGAATACGATTTTTCAATCCGATGAGTTATGTTATGCTACATGCTCTCAAGGAAAACTAATTAAAAGGTCATCAGTAGCAAAAATTGAATTTGAATTTTCTGAATTCGTTGAGCAAATTCAAGGTGATATATGTGAACCAATTTATCCATCCTGTAAATTTTTATATATTTTATGGTCTTAATAGATGCATCTTTTAAGGTGGTCTCATGTATGTTTATTATCATCTCGTAATTTGACGTTTGCGAGACTCCTTGTGCAAGTTGTAAAATTAAAAGCACAATTTTCAAAAAATAGAAAAAAAATTCACTTTGATAATGTTGATGAATTTACTTCTCAAATTTTTGACGCTTATTATATGATCAATGGTATACATATTGGAAATCCAATAGTTCATATTCATACGCAAAATGGGCTAGCATAATCATTTATTAAATGCCTCTGACTGATTGCTAGACTCATACTTATGAGAACAAATCTTCTCCTTTACAATTGACTTTGGCCAACAACCAAATATATATCATTTGAGAATATATATGTTCTAATTGGTCCACCTAATCGCATCAAAATGGGTCTACAAAGAAAATTGAGAATATATGTTGGATATGATTCTCTTTCTATTGTGAGGTATTTATAGATACAAACTACGAAAGATGTATTTAAAGTTCGATTTACAAAATGTCACTTTAATGAGACAATATTTTCAAAATAAGGAGGAGAGAATAAATAATTGGCAAAAGATTATACATTTGAAGAAAATTGCAAATAAATTGCTTGATGTATTTTGTAACATCTCAAGTTTTTTTTGAAACATTTTACACATACCCTCTAATTTTATCAAAATACCTAAACTACCATTTACCCCTTTTCTAAACCATATCCCTCTCCTAACACACACACACCCCGCTAAGAATGAAAGAAAGAAAAAGAGCGAGGAAAAACAGAGAGGGAGAAGAAAGGAAGAAGAGGGGGAGAAGGAGGTGAGACCGGTGAGGCTGCACACCGCCGTCACTGTCGCAGAGAAAAAGGAAGAGATGTGTGAGAGAGATGAGAGAGTGAGGTCGCAAGACTTCCATGGAGAAAGAGGAGAGCGCGCGACGCATAAGAGGAAGGAGGGAGTCCCATCGCTGCCATTGTCGTTGATCGAGACTGTCGACGTCCCAGTTGAGGCCATTGTCGTCACCAAACAGGGCAGAGAAGGGGGCGCGAACGGTAGAGAAAAAGGGGAGCTCTGTTGAAGCTCGTCACTGAGTTACTGCTGCCTTCTACCATACTGCGAGACAGAGCCACCCTTCTGTTACTTCTTCCATTGTCATTGTGGTTGCCTCCATTGCAGGGAGAGGAGGTCACTGGAGAAGGGATTGTTCTATTTTGCTTCTGGTTTTGGTTTTTCATTGTTTGCTGGAGTCTCTAGGCCATGAATGTTGCTACCAGAGTCACCGAAATTTTTATCGTCAAGAGCCACCACTGCTCTTCCTTTACCTTGGTAAACAAAACCCATTCTGCTTGTACTTGACATCTCTTTCCATTTATGTTTCGCTTTTATCTACCTTACACTCTCGCTCCATTTTCGTGCTGTCTTTCTTGATTAATTTGCTTTTGTTGTTGTTGTTATGGGTTAGAAGTGGTAGCAATGTTGCTGTTGTTGTTGAGACTACATCCGTGATGTTGTCGTTAGAGTTGTTGCTGCGGTGAAAATTGAGGTTGCTGCCACTGGCTCGGTCCAAATTCTACGCTCTTTCGTTCCATTCTATTCCAACCTTCCTCGCTATTTAATTTGGCACTCCGGGTTCGGCCTCTTCAGTCCTTGGGACCAAGTTGTGAGTAGGATTTACATTTATAATTAGTTGACTTTGCATCTATAATTATTTTGATATACGTTGCTTTAAACTTATAATTACACCTACAAATATTATTACCAAAGAATTTTAAATTAGATTGAATAATCGATTTATTAGAACTAAATATTTATCTTTGTTAAGTTCATTTTAATATGCACATGAGACTATATGTTTTTATGAGGCTATATGCATGTTTGATGAAACTTTATATTATTTTAAAATATTTGATTTTATTCGAATATGTATTTTTTTGAAGCATTGAAGTATTTGTTGTTACTCACTTATTTTGAAATTGTGAAATATATTTGAAATGCCTTAAGATTAAGAAAATATGATTGAATATGATTTAGATTAAAAAGTATTATTTGATTTGATTTGATACCTCATGTTTGAAAGACCGAAGAATTCGTTATATTCAAAATTATATATTTTGAATTGGTTTGGGAGGCTCATATTAGAAAAAGGTAGTTAACAGCGGTTATAGCGTTAACCTAGATGCATCTGCCTCAGACCTCAGCTAGTAGGGGTGTTGCTAGCGTAACATGTAGGCCACACGTTAGATCTGTTATTCCATATGGACACGAGAGGAAAGGACTACCCTTAGAGGTGGAGCCGCCCAAGTGTGGACTATTTGATTTGATGTATGTATGAGAACTCCCTTATTGATTCACTCATTCATATAAATTATTATTTTCTAATTAAAATTATTTTCATAATAATGTTTATATGGTCTCATGTGAATTATAGATGTATTGTCTAGTCACTGAGTTGCAAAACTCATTCCGTTATTCTAAAAATATTTTTCAAGAATAAATACTTGAATATGTAAGCCCTTTTATTCAAAAATTATGATCTGCAATGGGTATCTGTTTCTTGTTGAGTTCCTAGACGTTGTATGCTCCATATGTCACAGGCAGGATTCAACCATTCTTAATTATTTTAATTTTTGTTAAAAATGTATAACTATTTATTTTAGAACTTGTAAATTATTCAAAATCTTTGTAACTTTTTTATTTAATTTATATTTGAGTTTGATAGGCTTGCTAGGGAACTGTTTCCCTGAGCACCGGTCATGGTTCATTTTGGGCCATGAATAAGTGGTATCAGAGCTTAGGTTTAATCTGTGTAATATGGAGCAAGTGTCTTATGGTAGGATCATAATTGTATAAATTAAAGCGCGCCTATTTGTACAAATTGTGGCACTATCAAAGGCCTATAGAAATGTTATCCTTGTCCTCTGTGTCATTGTTGTCTTCTGATTATTGTGATCATGCGTTCTTTGCCGCTTCTTGCCACTTCTTTCTTCTTTTTTGTATCCAACCTTGACTCATCATTCAGTAGCTTTTCTTGAACTTGTTTTTATAGTGACTTCATTTTCGGTTTCGATTCACGAGTTCTGCCTTATAGCTACTTCTAATCTTTTTTGTTTTTGTGAATGTATGCTTTAATATTCTTCATCTTCGTGTGTTCCTTATGATTCTGGATATTAATATCTCATGCATTACTTAAAGGATTTGATCGGTGTTTGCTGTGAATATTATCTAATTCTCTTATAGAATTGTATTTGGATTTGTGGATTGCATGAATTTGCTGAGTTTTTGATCAAAATGCTTTGTTCTTGATTTGATAAGCGATATTGGAATTTTTCTTATGTTCATGATCTTTGAAATTATAACAATTTTTATTAGCTTTTAATTCTCTCTTTCAAATCAATAATTTTGAAAAAAATTGTTATTTAGTTATTCAAGAAAAAGAACTATGTGATAAAATATATGAATAGCGTGTTATTATTGTTTGTTTGATTGGTGGTTTTTTTTTGTTTAAATGTAGTGAATTATTTGTATGATCAGTTAGCTGGATCGAAAGTATTTTCTAATCTAAAAGTTTGGTTGCATTTTTCTAATTTGATGATCTGATTCCATTATGGTTTTTTTGTTGTTGAACATGACATTTTTGTCACGGAACTATTTTCAGCTTGATAAGTTAAAAGAAAGATTGTGAATGCTTTTTTTTTTGTGGGTGATTATAGATGAATTTTGCTTTTCGCTAAGATATGAGATTTTTCTTAACTTTTGCTTTTTTGGACATTCTCCTATTCTCAACTATTGTTCGTATTCTCAGAGGTTTTAGGGAGATTTGTTTTATTGATTTGTAGTGCTTTGTGATGCAAACTATTCTGCCTGATGAACCTTGTTATTTGTCTCGTAAAAAAAATTGTTGGTTCATATTTTAAAAGTAAGAAATTTATTCTACCAAAGGTATAGAGAACCCAACTATAAAAAAAAAAGTTGTTGTGTTAGTTTATGTTACCTTATAGTAATAATACTAGTTTTTGGCACCAAAATTTTTCATCCTTTGTCATATAAAATAATATTTAGTATATTATAACTACTGACTCGTATATGAGAAAATTTACAGCAACCATTGTTTTCTCTATTCTCAACATGATTTTTAAAAGGCTTATATCTCCTTTGGTGTTCCTTTTTCTTATCTGATATTTGCGAAATTTTTGTTCTTGTTTAGGATAATAAAAAGAATAGTCAAATATATTGTTACTTCTCATGCTTGTAAATTTATAGTTAAAATGAGTATCTTATTGGTCAACATATTGTGACAATCATAAGATGATATGTATTTCATTCTTGCTAATGATTATGTTCTCCATTCAATTAACTACCTCACACAGATCACTAGCTACTATTGTAACTTAATTATTGCCAATAAATTTGCTATACTTTTTAATACATTGAAATTGCATCCTTCCTAATTTGTCTTGCCAGATCTTAGACCTTGATTTTGATAATCTAACTGATATTTTACATCAATTTTATTATAGTATACTAAACGTTAAAATTTTAGAATTTTGATTGATTTTTCTTATATTCTGATAATAAGATAATAAAATCTAACATGAGCTAAATGTTTCCTAGAAAGCTACAAGCCTACAATTTGTATACATGGGCACTCAGGATAATATATATGAAGAAAAGAGTGATAAATAGATTTCTACTATGATTGGACCCAAAATCTGGTTATATGACTAATATTAATAGAGATCATTAAGATTTTTTAAGTAACAAACAAATCAATTTCTTTGGTGATTGGACTGCTGAGTTTCTTGATTTGTATGTAACGATTATTTTTGTGTTTCTTAGTCTCACTTATGGGTTGAAAATTTGTGAAAGGCTCTGTATATGCCCAAAAAAAAGTTTTTTTTTGATATATTTTCCAAGATACGACAAGGATTTAGGAGATATATTTTCGAATGTTTAGATTCAATATATATATTTGAGTTTGTCCTTAGTTCATGGGCTTTAAGTTCACTTAACTATTTATGAAGGTGATTTCTCTTTTTGATGTTTTATCTTTACAAGAAATATAATCCCATACCAATTTTCTGAAATTCTTGTGTGCTTGGATCATGTTAAAAACAAAAGAAAAGTATATTAATTGCCAGTATTTTAAATTTTAGTTTTATTATTATTATCATTATTTTATACGTGAATTTATTTATAACTTCATATTAAGTCTAACTGCATGATTATAGAAAATCATATAACTATATTTTACCAACAATGACCATAATAAGTTAAATACCTAAATGTATATGTAAATCCTGGCTTAAGGGACAACAAAGAGATCAATTACATTTTTTGTTATGTTTTACATAACCTATCTATTATTTTAAGTTAGGAGATATCACACTTTATGTTGACATAATTATTTAAGGTCCAAAGTTATGATAATAATCTCAAGGATACTTAGTCGAAGGCTTCTATAGAAAGAGAAAAGAAGCATGCTGATTTTACGATAGTTACTATTTTTTATTTTTATGACTGTTAAGTTGTCTTCCAGAAGGTGTTATCTTATTTTAATTTATGTTTTGCTTGCTTTCTCTGTTATTGATTTTATCTTTTTGCTTATGTATATCCTTGCTTGGTTGTGTACCTAGGTATCCTCTAAGATTCTTGATGGAAAAACATTTGCCCCTGACCCCTACTACTCTAATTCATAAATTTTGCATCTTTTGTTTCAATTTGAATTTGTTTGACGTGATAGTATTTATGTTTGAAATGTTCGTCTCATATCTTTTCTTTGAGATTGTGAAATGATTTTCTCTTAGTTATATCCATTGTTGATGGATATCCTACCTGATTGTGTCTTGAAACATTCTCTTAAATCTTTCTAAAAATTGTCGTTGACTTTGATTACCTTCTGTTGTGCACTTTGTATTTCTTTTATTCAAGCTTGAACTTGTTTCGACCTGATACTGCATATTCTCTTATATTATTCCTATTAAAATTTCTTGATTCAGATTTCTTTCTTAAAATGTGAATTGACTTTCTTTCTGGCACACTTTATTCTTTTTGTACATCTCGCTTAATTGCATTCTTATACATCCTTCCACGTTCTTATGAACACCAACTGTGATGTTTGCTTTTTTTTCCTAACTTTGTAGCCCATTCAGTAAACTCGAGCTTATTTTAGTGTAACGTGCGATTCTAAGATTTAGCAAGCAATACGTTAGCTCTTTAGGACACAATTTATCGATGTTGGAATTTGGAAAGCTGTAATTCTAAGGTTTGACATGAGACCGATTGATACCATGGATATGTATAACAAAACCAAGGAGATTGTGAGGTGAAAGTGTATTTTGAGTGGATTGACGAACAAAGTGAAGAGTGCTATATATTTCTGAGTTGTCAAGGGAACAAGAGTCGAAAAATGTCAACCGCATCATTTTAACACACACCTATGTTGTAATTTTTGCACCTGATTATACTTCTTTCTCATGTTTGGTAAAAAGGCTAAAACCATATAACATTTTTCATACTGTATGAATTTTCGAGGACGAAAATTTTTCTAAGGGGGTAGAATGTAACATCTCAAGTTTTTTTGAAACATTTTACATATACCCTCTAATTTTATCAAAATACCTAAACTGCCCTTTACCCCTTTTCTAAACCCTAACCCTCTCCTAACACGGACACACCCCACTGAGAATGAAAGAAAGAAAAAGAGCGAGGAAAAACAGAGAGGGAGAAGAAAGGAAGAAGAGGGGGAGAAGGAGGTGAGACCGGTGAGGCTGCACGCTGCTGTCACTGTTGCAGAGAAAAAGGAAGAGATGTATGAGTGAGATGAGAGAGTGAGGTCGCAAGACTTCCATGGAGAAAGAGGAGAGTGCACGACGGAGAAGAGGAAGGAGGGAGTCCCATCGCCGCTACTGCTGTTGATCGAGACTGTCATCGTTTCGGTTGAGGCCATCGTCATCACCAAACAGGGCAGAGAAGGGGGCCGCGAACGGGAGAGAGAAAGGGGAGCTCTGTTGGAGCTCGTCACTGAATTGCTGCTGCCTTCCACCACACTGTAAGACAGAGCCAACCTTCTGTTACTTCTTCCATTCTCATTGCGGTTGCCTCCGTTGCAGGGAGAGGAGGTCACTCAAGAAGGGATTGTTCTGTTTTGCTTCTACTTTTGGTTTTTCATTGTTTGCCGGAGTCTTTGGGCCATGAATGTTGCTGTTAGAGTCATTGGAATTTTCGCTGTCAAGAGCCACCATTGCTCTTCCTTTACCTTCGTAAACAAAACCCATTCTGCTTGTACTTGACATCTCTTTCCATTTATGTTCCGCTTTTATTTACCTTACGCTTTCGCTCTATTTTTGTGTTGTCTTTCTTGATTAATTTGCTTTTGCTATTGTTATTACGGGCTAGAAGTGGTAGCGATGTTGCTGTTGTTGTTGAGATTACATCCGTGATGTTGTCGTTAAAGTTGTTGCTGCGGTGAGAATTGAGGTTGCTGCCACTGGCTCGGTCCAAATTCTGCGCTCTTTCGTTCTATTCTATTCCAACCTTTCTCGCTATTTAATTTGGCACTCCGAGTTCGGTCTCTTCGGTCCTTAGAACCAAGTTGTGAGTAGGCTTTATATTTATAATTGGTTGACTTTGCATCTATAATTATTTTGATATACGTTGGTTTAAACTTATAATTACACCTATAAATATTATTACCAAAGGATTTTAAATTAGATTGAATAATCGATTTATTATAACTAAATATTTATCTTTGTTAAGTTCATTTTAATATGCACATGAGACTATATGTTTTTATGAGGCTATATGCATGTTTGATGAAGCTTTATATTATTTTAAAATATTTGATTTTATTTGAATATGTATTTTTTTGAAGCATTGAAGTATTTGTTGTTATTCACTTATTTTGAAATTGTGAAATATGTTTGAAATGCCTTAAGATTGAGAAAATATGATTGAATATGATTTATATGAGAAAGTATTATTTGATTTGATTTGATACCTCATGTTTGAAAGACCGAAGAATTTGTTATATTCAAAATTATATGTTTTGAATTAGTTTGGGAGGCTCATATTAGAAAATCGTAGTTAACGGCAGTTATGACGTTAACTTAGATGCATCTGACTCAGACCTTAGCTAACAGGGGCGCTGCTAGCCTAAATTGTAGGCCACACGTTGGATCTGTTATTCCGTACGGACACATGAGAGGAAAGGGCTATCCTTAGAGGTGGAGCCGCCCAAGTCTGGACTATTTGATTTGATTTCTGTATGAGAACTCCCTTGTTGATTCACTCATTCATGTAAATTATTATTTTCTAACTAAAATTATTTTTATAATAATGTTTATATGGTCTCATGTGAATTATAGATGTATTGTCTAGTCATTGAGTTGCAAAACTTATTCTGTTTTTCTAAAAATATTTTTTAGAAATAAATACTTGAATATGTGAGCCCTTCTATTCAAAAATTATGATCTGCAATGGGTATCTATTCCTTGTTGAGTTCTTAAACATTGTATGCTCTGTATGTCACAGGCAGGATTCAACTATTCTTAATTATTTTAATTTTTGTTAAAAATGTATAACTATTTAATTTAGAATTTGTAAATTATTCAAAATCTTTATAACTTTCTTATTTAATTTATATTTGAGTCTGATAGGCTTGCTAGGTAACTGTTTCCCTGAGCGCCGGTCATGGTTCATTTTGGGCCATGACATATTTTTTAATACAAAATGATAACAAATTCTATATACTGAAAATTCTCCAATTCAAATTAATGTCTATGTTGGATAAATGGTAAAAATACAAATTATGATAAAAAGGTAAATACTCTTCCTGTTGAGGAGGACGATATAGTTGAGACACCTGTAGTTACCCAAAGTTCGATATAATTGAAATATTAAAATATGATTTGATACTTGAAAATTGTCAAAATGACGAGATCTGAATAAAGTGTCTTTACAGGAGAAAAATAGAACTGAAGAGAGAGAAATAATTGTTGACAATATATTTACATATAATGTAGCGCTAAATATTATGCATGAAAATGAGGATCTTGAACCAAAAACTGTTGAAGAATGTCGAAAAAGGAATGATTGGCAAAAACAGAAATAAGCCATAAAAAATAAATTAAATTTACTTGCAAAACATGAAGTCTTTGGACATGTAGTTTGTACACTTGAATGTGTAAAACTTGTTGGATACAAATGGATATTCGTAAGAAAACAAAATGAGAATAATAAAATTGTATGCTACAAAGCTTAACTTGTAGTACAAAATTTCTCACAAAGACCTGGTATTGGCTATGAGAAGACCTACTCTCTTGTAGTTGATATAATTACCTTAAGATATGTGATTAACTTATCTGCATATCATAAGCTAAATATGCACCTGATGGATGTAGTCACGATTTATCTATATAAGTCATTAAACCGTTATATCCATATGAGAGTTTCTGAAAGACTAAAAATATCTTAATCATCCAAAGAGAATTCTCGAAGATTATACTCACTTAGATTGCAAAAATATTTATATCATTTAAAATAATCTAGACAGATGTGATACAATCGTCTTATAGAATATTCAATGGAGAAAGAGTTCAAAAATGATCATATTTTCCTATGAATTTATATAAGAAAATTTATATCTAAATTCATTATAATTGCTATGTATGTTGATGATTTAAACATTATTATTGGATCTCCTGAAGAGCATAAATGTTCTGAAAGAAGAATTTTAGATAAAAGATCTTGAAAAAACTAAATTTTATCTTGACATTTAAATTAAGTACGTAACAAGAAGTATATTTATTCAACAAAAGACTTAAACAAAAAAGTTGTTAAAAATATTTTATATGAACGAATTACATTTAGTAAGAACCCCAATGCTTTCCGGATCATTAGATATGAAGAAGGATATGTTCCGACCAAAAGAAGAAAATAAAGAAACACTCGATCTTGAAGTACTATATCTTAACGTCACATGACATTAATGTAACTTATTAACGAGATGCAACATAGTTACAACCAAAAGACATTGGAATGAAATAAAAAATGTGTTTTGATATTTTTGTGGAACGACTAATATGAGATTATTTTATCCTTATGGATGCAAGCAACAATTGATTGGCTATGCAAATACTAGTTATTTATCTAATTCCCGTAAAGGTAGATATCAAATAGGATATTTGTTTACCTTTGTGATATAACTATTTCATGGAGATCTATGAAGTAAAATTATAGCTACAACTTTTTTCAATCATGTTGAAATACTTGAAATACATAAGGCAAATTGTGAATGCTTTTAGCTTAGGAGTTTGATTTGATATATTCAATCATCATATGGGTTGTCTGATAAAAATATAGCCCTACCTATGAAGCATGGACACTCCGCTGAGTTGTCGTGTCTGCGTGTCGGACACATTTCGGACACGACACTCACCGAAACTCATTTGACACGCGTGTCTGCTGTGTTCAACCATGTCTTAATAAAAAATAAAAAATTCTTTTTCGGACATGCCTGAACACACCTAAATACCATCATGTATCATCGTGTCTAGTCTTATTCTTAACATATATTTTTAAAATAAATTTAGATATAGTATATATTATTATTTATTAAAACAAAAAAATATTTTAAATACTTGATATAATTAAAATAAGACATTAAAAAATAATTAAAATTTTTAATTTAGATTTTAATATCAATAAAATAGCAAAATATCATTACGATTTATCTAAAAAGAACTTTATATTTCATATGTATGCGTGTCCTCGTGTCATGTAAGATTTTAAAATTTGCATGTCGGCGTATCCCTTGTCGTGTCGTGTCCTGTGTCCGTGTCAGTGTCCGTGCATCATAGAGCCCTACAATATTATATGAAGATAATGCAGAGTATATTGCTCAACTCAAGTGGATTCATTAAAAGTGACCGAACGAAGTATATTTTTACCAAGTTCTTTTTCAAACATGACCTTCAAAATTAAAGAACAATTTACATTCAACAAATTCGTTCAAGTAATAATTTGACAGACTTATTTATCAAATTACTTCCGGTATCCTCCTTTAAAAATTTGGTACACAAAATCAGATTGTGTCGCTTTTGAGATCTTATATGATGTTACCAAGAGGAAAAATGATGTACTCTTTTTTCTAATCAGGTTTTTATTTCATTGGATTATTTTTAAGAGATTTTTTAACGATACAGTTCTCGTTACAAAGTATATTATACTTTTTTCCTTGATCAGGTTTTTATTCTACAAGATTTTTTTTATAAGATTTTTAACGAAATATATCTCTAATGACATCGAAGGGAGAGTGTTATAAAATGATTATTATTGTGGATGTCATATAATGGAGCATTATCATACATAATGAAATATGGAACATTATCAATTAATGAGACGTGAATTTTTATAATGTGTTTTTACTAATTAGGAAGTGGATTAGATAAATAATGTCATACTATTATTTAATTCAAATTCTTCATCTATAAATAAATCCTAAAGAGAAGGTTTAGGCACACTAAAAATAACGCATAACATAAAATACACATAATTACTTATTTCAAGTAGTCTTTTGATTCTTTTAAAAAGAATATTGTGTATCAATATTAATGTGAATATATTATATTATATTGAGGCTGATTTTGTTTTATATGAAAAAAATATTGGTGTCTTTGGAAATGGAATTATTTGGTGTAATTACAGGTGTGTGAAGGCGTGTTGCAACACGTGGAGGGCGTGCTGAACACGTGGCAACATCGTGACTAATAAGCGGGGGTGTGTTGAACACGTAACAACATATTGGTAGGCATGTTAAAACACGTGAGGAGCGTGTTGAATAATTTTCATAATATTATAATACAATTCAAATGTCAAAATTCAACTAAAACACCATTTCTATTTCCATATTAAAAATAATTTCCTTTATATTGAATGACACATTAAAAAATAATAATAAAATTTTCACACTCTCTCTTATAATTTTCTAACTCTATTTTTATCGATCCATCGTGTTAGAGAATCATTAGAATCAATTAGTATCGTTTATATTTGTATAACATATCTGTATATTAATGATAGGATTCTATGCCTTTATTACTTTGATTCATCTAGCACCTATAAATACCCCTTGTACATTGTACATTGAACCTCAGACTAAATAATACACAAAACACTTTCTTTAGTTTTGTCTATTATTTCTATCATGGTATCAAGAGCTTAGGTTGTTTTTTTTTTTTCAGAAACACTTGGTTTCTAGTTCCTTTATCTTGTTTCACCGGCAGTACTTTGCCCTTAGTTTTCGACTTCCTCCCGATGCTTTGGTTCATCAACGCCACCTCCCTCGCCTTCTCCTCGTTACAAGCTTTCCAATGCCGCCACACTCGCCGCCAGACGCTCCCGCACGCGCCACCAGAAGGCCGGTCACCGCCTCAATCACTTTCTTGCTCACAAGTTTTGGTTTCTTTTCCTTCTCCAGGCAGCCTCCTTCGTCCTCACTTTGCTCGCCTCTCCAACCTCTTCATCTGTCACAGATCACATCATTGTCTTCTTCGCATCCTCACGAGTTCAAAGAGCCCAGCCACGTTGCCAGAATCCTCTGCACGCGCCTCCACGCGCCACTGAAACATCGCTGGCCGCACCAATCCTTCTCAGCCCAGAACCTTCAGCAGCCGTTGGATCTTCGAGCAGATCGCACGCTTCGCGGGCCTCCACGTGTCAGCCAATAGCCCAGCATCTCCAACCTGCGTTCAACCCAGCCCGACCCGAGACTCCGACCCACATCTCCGCCCGCGTACAGCTCAGTGCCAGCGTGCTTCTTCTGTCCAGTCAGACGCCGCCACATGTCCTTCTTTTTTGCTGACGTGGCGCTGACGTGTTGCTGACGTGGCAGACAATGGGACCCTCCCTAAAGTTTTTTGGTGAGGTCTTTCCGATTCTGCACTCTGATTTCTCATTTTCTGCTCCAAAATTGCCATTTTTCCCTCCTCTCTTTGATCTTTGCGACTACTATCATGGAAACGCCAGATGTTTTTGCCGCCACAAACAGAAAGGGTAAATTCTGTCGAAACTGTAACTGTTCTATGCACCTCTTCTCCGACTGTCCTTCTGTTGAATGTCGCACATTGACAAACCCCATTTGTAGGGTTTATCTTGTATTGATTTTAGGGGATTTTATCACCTTTCACCCACATTTATTCAATAAAATAGCATGGTTTTGTATATTCTCCTTTAATTGTGCTTAAGAGTGAAAACATGCTTTTTAGGTCTTAAAATAAATAAATTTAATTCACCTTGATTCCATTAGATGCCTTGATATGTTTGTTAAGTGATTTAAGGTTTAGGAGGCAAAGATTGAATCAAGGGAATGAAGAAAGAAAGCATGAAAAGTTGGAGAACTCATGAAGAAATGAAAGAACCGGAAAGCTGTCAAGCCGACCTCTTCGCACTTAAACGACCATAACTTGAGCTACAGAGGTCCAAATGATGCGGTTCCAGTTGGGTTAGAAAGCTAACATCTGGGGCTTCGAAACGATATAAGATTTGCCATAGTTGCTACACGTATGGGGGCGCGCACGCGCAAAGTACGCGCACGCGCCGTTGCTGCCACCTAGTTCACTTAAAGCAAAACGTGGCCAGCGAATTTAGAAGCCTTGTGGGCCCAATCCAACTCATTTCTGATGCTATTTAAGCCAAGGAGTGAAGAGGGAAACATATGTTAGTTACCATTAGTTTAGTTTAGTAGTTAGAATTAGTTTCTAGAGAGAGAAGCTCTCACTTCTCTCTAGAATTAGGATTAGGATTAGGATTAGTTCTTAGATCTAGGTTTTAATCTTTGCTTTCTTCTACTTCTACCTTTCAATTCTTTGTTACTACATTCATTCTTCTTCCATTCTTTTATTGTAATTTCCTTTATGTTGTTCTTATACTTTGTTGTAGATCTACTATTGTTCCTTCCATTTTCTTTCAATTCAATAAGAGGTAATTCATAATAATTGTTCCTCTTTGCTTTTCTATTGTTGATCTCTTGCATTTGTAGTTAGATCTCTCTTTAATCCTTGCAATTTATGTTGTTTACTTTTATTGCCTTTTATGTGTTTGTTGAAATGCCTCTTCTAGATATAGTATAGATTTTGTTCCTCTTGGCCTAGGTAGAGTAATTAGTGACACTTGAGTTATCTAATTCCTTTGTTGATTGGTAATTGGAGAGATTGCTAATTGGTTTGGAGTGCACTAAAGCTAGTCTTTCCTTGGGAGTTGGCTAGGACTTGTGGCTCAAGTCAATTCATCCACTTGACTTTCCTTTATTTAGTAAGGGTTAACTAAGTGGTAGCAATGAACAATTCTCATCACAATTGAGAAGGATAACTAGGATAGGACTTCTAATGTTCATACCTTGCCAAGAGCCTTTTATAGTTGTTAGTTTATTTTCATTGCCATTTACTTTTCATGCTTCTTATCCAAAACCCCAAAATAACTCAAACCAATAACAAAGCACTTTATTGTAATTCCTAGGGAGAACGACCCGAGGTCTAAATACTTCGGTTTATAAATTTTAGGGGTTTGTACTAGTGACAAACAACTTTTTGTATGAAAGGATTATTGTTTGGTTTAGAAACTATACTTTACAACGAGATTTTATTTGTGAAATTCTAAACCGTCAAAAATCCAATCGTCACACATGCCACCAGAAAGGTCATATTAGCTACCATTGTTCACAGCTGTTATGCCGTTACTGCAAGCTCTCGGGACATTTAATTACTGCCTGTCCTACTCGACCACCACGTCCTGATCCAATCAACCTGTCTCCTGTCTCTCTATCTGATATTGCGTCTCTTCTGCTGCGTCTTCTCTCCGTTTCTGGTAATACTCCTGCTGCTTTTTCGACCCCTCCATGTAATTCTAAATGGTATTTTGACTTGGGTTGCTTTAATCACATGTCTCTGTTGCGTAATATTTTCTCGTCCCTGTCCACCACTACAAGTGGACCTTCTGTCAATACTGTAAATGGCTCCCTCTTGCACGCAACACACAAGGGCTCTATATCCCAGTCCACTCTTCATCTTCCTGATACTTATTATATTCCCAAATTGAACTTTAATCTTATTTCTATTGGTCAACTTGTTGATCTGGGTTTTGATGTCACTTTTTCCGTTTCTGGTTGTCGTGTACAGGATCCTCGGACGGGAAAAATTATCGGGACTGGACGTAAGGTCGGAAGGTTGTTTGAACTCGAAAATCTTTATATTCCTCCTGTACCAAATATATGTGCTGTCTCTTCTCCTTCTACCCTTCACTTATGGCATCAACGTCTTGCCCACACCTCCTTAGGAAAACTGCGTCCTCTTGTATCTCAGGATATTTTAGGTCAGGTTCCAAATGAATCTTTTGATTGCATTTCTTGCCAAACTGCCAAACAACATGTTTTATCTTTTCACAATAATTCATCTTTTGCTTGCTCTCCTTTTGATCTCATTCACTCTGATGTTTGGGGACCTGCTCCCACTGCCTCTATGGATGGAGCTCGATACTTTGTCGTTTTTATTGATGATTATTCCCGTTTTACTTGGGTTTATTTGATGACTAATTGCCATGAGTTACCTCAGATCTATATCAACTTTGCTACTATGATTAAAACCCAGTTTTCCAAGGTCATTAAGGTTTTCCGACGTGACAATGCTATGGAATACCGTGATTCCAAACTCTTAACCTTTCTTGCAGAACAGGGTACTTTGTCTGAGTTTTCTTGTCCTGGTACGTCTCAACAAAATAGCAGAGCTGAACGTAAACACCGTCACATTCTTGACTCCATCCGTGCAATGCTTCTTTCTTCTTCGTGTCTTGAGCGTACTTGGGGTGAAGTTGTTCTTATTACTGTCCATGTTATCAATAGACTCCCTTCTTCTGTTTTTGGTAATGTTACTCCCTTTAAGCGTCTTTATCATACCTCCCCAGATTATAGTTCTCTTCGAGTTTTCGGTTGTGTATGTTTTGTTCTTCTACAGCCTCATGAACATAGTAAACTTGAACATCGGGCGCGTATGTATTGTTTCCTTGGTTATGGCACTGAACACAAGGGTTATCGTTGTTGGGATCCTCTCTCAAAACGTATTCGTATATCTCGTCATATTGTCTTCTGGGAGCATCACATGTTTTCTCGGTTCTCATCCTTTGAGTCCATTCCTCCTGCTCAGTCACCTTTGTTTACTGATCCCAATGTTGATCTTTTTCCTAGTGATGATTATACAGGTTCTATCTCGAGTGATCCTTCACAGCCTCCTGTTCTTCCGCCTTCTCCATCTCCCGATGATTCCAGACCGGACGATGATCCTGCTCCTACCGTCATGCCTCCTCCTCTCGCTCGTTCTTCTAGGGTAAGAAATCCACCTCCTCATCTTCTTGATTATCATTATTTTTCTACTATCCTTCATCAACATGAACCTCAGTCATTCAGAGAAGCCTCCGCAAATCCACATTGACAACAAGC
The DNA here is from genome assembly GCF_003086295.3 of Arachis hypogaea. Taxonomy (NCBI): domain Eukaryota; kingdom Viridiplantae; phylum Streptophyta; class Magnoliopsida; order Fabales; family Fabaceae; genus Arachis; species Arachis hypogaea. The sequence goes on from NC_092040.1 coordinate 13,182,618, forward strand.
AATGCAGGAAGAAATACAGGCACTTGAAAAAGCACACACTTGGGATTTGGTTGATCCTCTTTCTAATCAGGAAGTTGTGGGAAGCAGATGGGTATACAAGATCAAGACTCGCTCTGATGGTTCTATTGACCGTTATAAGGCACGATTGGTTGCTCAGGATTGTACGCAAGAATATGGTATTGACTACAAAGAGACTTTTGCTCCTGTTGCTCGGCTCACATCTGTTCGAGCTCTTCTTGCTATTGCTGCAGTCAAAAAATGGTCTCTCAGTCAGATGGACGTAAAAAATGCATTTCTTAATGGAGATTTGAAAAAGACGGTCTATATGAAACCCCCTCCGGGTTATCCTTGTCCTTCTAGCAAAGTTTGTCTCCTTCGCAAGACACTTTATGGACTTAAGCAAGCTCCTGGTGAATGGTTTGACAAGTTTAGCACTACCATATGCAGTCTTGGTTTTACTTCTAGTCCTCATGAGAATGCCCTTTTCATTCGTAAAAGCGAACGTGCAGTTGTTCTTCTACTTCTGTATGTTGATGACATGATCATCACTGGAGATGATGTTGATGGTATCTCTGATCTCAAGGCCTCACTTCACCGTACCTTTGAGATGAAAGATCTTGGTTCTCTCAGCTATTTTCTTGGTCTCGAGGTCATTTCCACAGATGATGGCAACTATCTCTCTTAGGCTAAGTATGCTTCAGATCTTCTTACTCGCGCTGGGATTACAGATAGTCGCATTGAGTATACTCCTCTTGAGCCTAATGTTCGATTTACCTCTATGGATGGCACTATTTTGGATAATCCAACTCTCTATCGACAGTTAGTTGGAGGTCTCGTCTACTTGACTGTCACCTGACCAGACATTGCCTATCCAGTTCATGTCCTTAGCCAGTTCTTGTCAGCTCCTCGTACTACTCACTATGCAGCAGTTCTTCGCATTTTTCGCTATGTCAAAGGCACTCTGTTTCATGGCCTTTATTTTTCTCCCATTCCTCTTTGACTCTTAAGGCATATTCCGATGCTGATTGGGCTGGTGATCCAACTGATCGTCGTTCCACTACTGATTACTGTTTGTTTCTTGGCGACGCTCTCATTTCTTGGCATGCTAAGAAGCAAACGTTCACTGCTCGCTCAAGCACAGAAGCTGAGTACCGTGCCCTCGCTAACACCACTGCTGAAGTTATCTCGGTTCGTTGGCTTCTCGAAGATCTGGGTGCTCCTCAGTCGTCTCCTACTGATGTTTTTTTGTGATAACCGCAGTGCCATTCAGATTGCCCATAATGATGTATTTCATGAACGCACCAAACACATTGAGATTGATTGTCACTTTGTTCGGCAATGTATCCTTATTGATGCTGTTCGTCTCATTGATGTTGGAACATTGGATCAGACTGCTAATATCTTCACGAAAGCTCATCACCCGATTCGTTTCCGGACTTTGTTATCAAAACTCAAGCTGGTATCCTTAACTCCTACTTGAGTTTGAGGGGGGATGTTAGAGAATCATTAGAATCAATTAGTATCGTTTATATTGTATAACATATCTGTATATTAATTATAGGACTCTATGCCTTTATTACTTTGATTCATCTAGCACCTATAAATACCCCTTGTATATTGTAATTTGAACCTCAAACTGAATAATACACAAAACACTTTCTTTAGTTTTGTCTCTTGTTTCTATCGCATCGAAATTTCACAACAACAACTAATTTTTTGGTATTAAGTTTGTTTTATTCATTCAGTTTTAATATAGGATCAGAATATTGAATTGTTCATGTGTAATTAGGCAGCATTTCAAATATCCAATACCAGACCTAATATATATATATATATATATATATATATATATATATATATGTGTGTGTATGTATGTATGTGTGTATGTATGTATGTATGTATATTAAAGTGAGGACCACTGAGTTCACTGGTGTGAAAGTTTAACTTTGGAAAACTCTTTATCTATCATCAGTCTTCATCATGCAAGCGACGTGGGTGCCTTTAGCTTATATTATTAGACATATCCCACTTCTGAAACCATAGCTAGCTAGAGAGAGGGCCATCTCATTTCGTGCCCCTTCTATAATTTATTTTTTTATTATTATTTCTCTGAAAGTAATTAGTAAGTAGTAATAAGATGACACTAACTAGATGAGCGTCTTAATGAGACAATATACAACATTTGGAGAGATCCTTTAATTATGGTCTAAGATTTGCACTTGCCACCCATCATCCACCTAATTAATAATTATGTGTCCTCCATTTGAAGCAATATATTTCTAATTAATTAATTATTGGTTTGGTTCGTTTTGTTAAACTTTCTAGAAATGGAGTTATAATTATTTAGAGTAACCTCATTCGTTTAAGAGGGACCTAGATGGATGTTATTATTTGTTGCTCTTCTGTTAAATCACACTTGAATTTTTTTTGCCAATAAATTTAAATTAAGAGTTGAAAGGGAAGAACAAGATGCAACCTCCGACAAGTTCCAAAAATGCTTAATTATCACCACCTCCACCTTTTCATTCGTATTCATTTATATTCCTTCTATGTTGGTGAGGCAAATTAATCACGTTCAGGAGACCTGCTTGTTCCATGCAGTAGTATACGTATCTTATTTGTAAGTTTTTGGCCATTAACTCCTCATTATAGATCCGTACGTAAGTACGTTACTATATACTGTACTATAGTAGCGTATTGAAGAAGTTGTTAATTACTACTACTAACTACTAAGTAACAATTAAGATTCATTAGCAAATCTTAATTGGTAGTACTAATAATTAAGATTCCTTAAGAAACCTATATATTTCAATTGATATTTCATTAAACTAGCCTTTGAAAAGAATAGAAAGTCGTACTTAATTAAAGTATTAGTATTTGCAAGCTCTCACAGTCACAACCGACACAGTTTCCAACCATGGGAATTGAATCACATAATAATTAAGTTGTTACTAACACAATGTCCAATCAATGGAAGGCTAATCTTCCTTCCCTCCAAGATTTATTCAATTTAAAAGGATCCATCCATATCTTTATTCACTACTTGCTACTTTTTTTAGTGAAAATTGTTAAGTCTGCACTCCCTCCAACCCCACCACAAAAAAATAAAAAATAAAAAATAAAAACTCCAAACGTTAGTTTTTTGAAAAGCGCAATAATTTTAGAATTTCCAGGTTAATTCTTGATTTTTTAAAAAACATATTCGAAATGATTAGTAATGTTCGCTTGCCAACTAGATGGTATTGACTACTAACTGTACTGTGTAACTTAGATGATTAATATTAACTGAACGGTGAATAACCATATGTTATGGTAACTTTAAGAAGCCTCCGCAATATTCGAAAGCTCATGTAGAATTACTATGATTAATTTTAGGAATCTTGTATATTCTGCAATTTTGGAAGTATATTTGTGACATTAGTAACTTGAAATGGTCCACCTTTGGTGTTAGCTAGATAGTGAGACAATTGGACAAAACTCATACGGCAATAAAAAAGAAATGAAATCCATAAATTGCATGATATAAAGACTTAAAGACACAGAATGAAAATGCAATAGAATTCGTATAATCAAGTTAGATGGTAATAATAAAAGGAGAATGCTAGAGGAGAATGATTTTACTGAATAATATGAATAACCACCAATTAAATAAAAATATATTATATTTTTAAATTAATTTTTTAAATTTTAATATTAAAATAATTATCTATACATTACTAAAACAAATATCCAATATATCTATTATTTATATTATTTAATATTTTTATTGTTCATCTGTATTTTTCTAATAACAAAAATGTGCATTGGATTGGGGCGGTTGGGAAGGGGAGTTGAAATTGAATGCCGCCGGCCTACGCGAGACTATGAGGTGACCACCTGTTACTTTCCCATTCTGCCCATGCTTAAGGATCGCTAATTTGAATTACACAAGGGCATTTTGGGTACTCAAAAGAGTTGAAGAACTGGAAGAGAGATCTGGACCCCACGATTTCCACGACTAGTTCAGTAGTTCTAGACTTCTAGTTGGACCATCATTCTCCTACTTACTCTCTTTCATTTTCAGTTTCAATTTCAGTTCCAACTTTCAACTCAGCAATGGCCACCTCCTCTGGTGGTGGTAGTGGTAGTGGCGGTGGCGGCACTTACAGTTACAGAAATGGCGCCACTCACTCTCACAAATCCTCTTCCAAGCTCGATACTCATACTCATAAGCCTCTCTCACTCAATTCCAGTTCCAATTCTAGTTCTAAGAACCATGTCAAGTCAAAATCTTTGGGTCCTTCTTCCACCACCCAACGCCGCAACAGCACCACCTCCAAGGACCACCATCCTTCTGGTTAGTCTCTTCTCTCCGTGTGTGTGTGTGTGCGTGTGGCTAATTATCGTCAATTACGCCTTTAATTCCGCCATTTTACGATCACACTCACTTTTTGCTTTGGTCCTACATGGTTGGGTGAAGTTCCTGGAAGAGTTAGAGTGGCTGTTAGGTTGCGGCCGCGAAATGCAGAGGAATCTGTGGCAGATGCTGATTTTGCTGATTGTGTTGAATTACAGCCTGAGGTATACTAAACCAATTTGTTAACTTGCTCAAAACTGTTTCTTTGGAAATTAACGAATTGCCTCTGCCCGTATTTCTATACGGTTGTTGTACAATTAGTTATACTTGTCTAGCTATATTGCAGCTCAAAAGGTTAAAACTTCGGAAGAACAATTGGGATGCTGATACTTATGCATTTGATGAGGTGCTCACTGAATTCGCATCACAAAAACGTGTATATGAAGTTGTGGCCAGGCCTGTTGTGGAGGTGGGTTTTCATGACCTTGTTGCTTGTCTTTCAAACTTTGTTATTGTCTCACTTGTTTCCAGATGACATGTCAAGATGCATCAACAACTGGTTTCAGGATCTATGTTAGAAATTTAAGTGAAGAGATGTGGGTTAACTATGATTTCTCCCTTAGAATCTCCCTACATTGAAGCATTCATAATTATAGTTTTCTCATATGTCAAGTCAACCCTGAAGAGTTTAAATTCCTTTTGGTCATGTATCTCATCACAGGGAGATGTGGAAGAGACTAACTGATTGTGGCATTTACGTTACTTATTGTATCCATGCTCTTGCTTTCCTTTTATTACATGTCTTACTTTGACATCTGCAGAGTGTACTAGATGGCTACAATGGGACAATCATGGCTTATGGACAGACTGGTACTGGTAAAACATACACTCTTGGACGACTAGGGGAGGAAGACACAGCTGCACGTGGAATAATGGTCCGCTCTATGGAGGATATTTTAGCAGATGTTTCTTTGGAAACTGATTCAGTTTCAGTCTCTTATTTGCAGGTAAATAGATTTAGTACATCTATCTAATTTGGCCCCACTTCAGTGTATAAAGTTAGCACGTCTATTTATTCAAATTTCTTAAAGCATTTGTTAATTTTCTAGCAAATGATTTCATGCTCAATGTAATAACATGTCTCTTACTGTCAATATTCAGCTTTACATGGAAAGTATACAAGATCTGCTTGATCCTGCTAATGATAACATAACCATTGTAGAAGATCCCAGAACTGGTGATGTTTCACTACCTGGAGCTAGCCTTGTTGAGATTAGGGACCAACAGAGTTTTGTAGAACTATTAAGATTAGGAGAGGTTCATCGCTTTGCTGCAAATACTAAATTAAATACTGAATCTTCTCGAAGTCATGCTATTCTGATGGTAAATGAATTCATGTATCTTATTTATGGTGTCATGTTCTTCATTCCTTGTGTCTTTCTGTATTTTTCAATGTTTCCATTTCTGTTATTACTGGAGGACTGAATATACCTCTGATTCACTAGGTGCATGTTAGGAGATCCATCAAGGGAAGAGATGCAGGTCATTCAAGTGAAAATGGCAATCATCCGCACTCGGTCAAATCATTAAAGCCACCTGTTGTCAGGAAGGGCAAGTTGGTTGTCGTTGATCTGGCTGGTTCGGAACGAATTGATAAGTCAGGTTAGTACATATAATAACGTGGACACTGTTTTCTCTCCATCCTCGTCTGTTTGTAGCAGGTTTGCTTTCAGGAGACTTCGTTTCTCTCCCATAGTTTTCTCGTTATTTGCTTTGAGGATATACAAACTTTTTCTAATTGGTTGGCTAATAGTTCTGTCTTCCATACTCATGATAATAACGTATAACTTCCGACTCTGCTATTTTCTAGTTTTGTCATTTCATCATTGTTATGAAGATGATAAAAGGATATCAGGGTTGCAGTGCAAATGCTTGAAAAACAAATAGGGTTCCTGCCAAATTCAAAGTTGAATGTTAACTTTATGAACTTTAAGGATGATTAAATTTTCATATAACGTTGCCATGGATATATTACTCTGTTGTTTTACTTATTATAATATCCAAGCTGCTGACTGATGATGTTTCTATGAACTACTCAATAGGAAGTGAAGGGCATACACTAGAGGAAGCAAAGTCTATCAATCTGTCGTTGAGTGCATTGGGGAAGTGTATTAATGCACTTGCAGAGAATAGTGCACATGTGCCATTTCGTGACTCAAAGCTTACAAGATTGTTACGTGATTCATTTGGAGGTAATATGAAAGTGAATATAAGCTTTCTTTTAGCTTAGCTTGTCTAACATGAAGTATTGGAAACTTGTGTCAGTGACAAAATTCTCCATGTATGAAAAATTTTGCTTAACAAATAAAGGAGTAGATTTTGAATCTGTTCATAGAGAATACATTCTGAAGCTTGTATTTGCTTAGTAGATAAAGGAGTAGATTTTAGCTAAATGTATTTGAAGTCTCTGAGTCATTGTGATTAAAAGGAAATCTTGGGTTGGAAGATTTTACATTTTAGATAAATCTGTTCATTATAGATTAGCAATATTGTCAAGCATCTTTAGTTTTTGCCATGGCCCATGTGTCCTGACATCTAAAATGTTTTACAGGTACGGCAAGAACTTCGCTGGTCATTACCATTGGACCATCTCCAAAGCATAGGGGAGAGACTGCTAGTACTATAATGTTTGGACAGAGGGTGTGCTTGTCTATAGCTTGCATTACTTTCTCTTCCTCTATTTTTTAGATTGCCATGCCATTGGCTGATGATTGAAGCAGCTGAAATTTTCTATGTTCGTCATTCCATAGAATAAGATGTGATTGAGTGCCTTCTAATCACCATTTAAAGTGCTGATTGCTGGATATGTGTTCCTCTTGTAGGCTATGAAGGTGGAAAACATGGTGAAGTTGAAGGAAGAATTTGATTACAAAAGCTTAGCTAGAAGGCTAGATGTAGAATTAGACAAACTTATTATGGAACACGAAAGGCAACAGAAGGCATTTGAGGATGAGATTGAGAGGATGGCCACAGAAGCACAACATCGGTTATCCGAGGCTGAAAGGAACTACATTGATCTATTGGAGGTTGGTTAAATATATAAATTCTATTTAACTGTGTCATTTTGTTGCAGTTTATGTGAAAATGTTTGTTAGTCCTTTCATCCAAGAAATAAAACTTGACACATTCAATGAATCAGGCAATGCATCCATAGTATGTGGCTACTCTTTAAAATATGTTGTTGCATACATGGCTATGGTAACTTCTTGAAGTTCAATTTGCAAAATACTGATTTGATGTTGGTAATTGCCGTGATCTGTACTGATATACGTTTTTCTTTCTCAGAAGGAAAAATCAAAATATGAGAAAGACTATATGGACTCAATTAGGAAGCTTGAAGACCAGCTGGATATGTGTTCCTCTTGTAGGCTATGAAGGTGGAAAACATGGTGAAGTTGAAGGAAGAATTTGATTACAAAAGCTTAGCTAGAAGGCTAGATGTAGAATTAGACAAACTTATTATGGAACACGAAAGGCAACAGAAGGCATTTGAGGATGAGATTGAGAGTAAGTAGAGTACACTCTAAACTGAAAGCTAAAATTGCAATAGGTCATGTCGCTTAGACCCTTTGTTTGATGTGCATTCCAGAGGCAAATGCAAGAGACATGATTAATGGAGGTGCATTATGGGAGCTAGTTCGCATTTCGCGAGATTGTTCAAGAGAAGATATCAAAACTCTTGCACATAGAACACTAGTTTCTAGCCCCACTTTCCAAGCTGAAATGAGGCGTATGAGGATAAGTTACTGAAGAATTCTGCAGAATAAACCCAAGCGGGGTGAAAGTATACATAACAATAATTTGGATATAGTGCTCTAATCAAGCAGGAAAGCTTTCTTCAATGTTCAAGCTGAAATTTGAAACTAGCTAAAGTGAGCTCTTTTATGTGGTTGGTCCATCAAATGAATGGCCTTAATTTAATCAAGTCAACGTGGTGTTTAACTGTTTATATGGTTAGTTGCTTGTAGTTTTTGTCTAGCTTTGGGTATGTAAATTGATTTGTATATGAAATAGAGAGGGAAGGGTAGTGGTGCTTGACAATTTTGAATTTCTTCAAATGGCTCGGTGCTATTCATAACAAGATGAGTGTATTTGTTAATTAATGATGATTTGAATTGTTTCAACCAATTCTATTTGCTGAAGTGCGGACCCCATGAATGTTCATGATATATTTTTTTCCATAATCAGCGGCCCTAGCGAGTAGCAAAAGCCAATACCAGTGTGATTATTTGACTTAAGTATGTATGACAGTAAAGTTTTATGTCCCTCTAACTTACTTGGGACTGAGAAAAGTTAAACGAAAGGTAGTCTTTTGGCTATTTATCATTATTATCCTAATTATTATTGGGTAATGATGTGTGCCTAGGGGCTGCGCCTTTTTTTAAGTTTATACAGTATCACTTACAATAAGACTTGCAACAATAAACGCAATTCAAATGCATTACCATTAGTCTGATCCTAATTGTAGCGGTTTAAATTGTGATGTGGAATTGTGGACGCTGCAAAATTCTGCAATAATTTAGATATTGAAAATTCATGTTATTATCAAAATTAAAAATATATTTTGAACATCTAATCTATCAAACCTAAGTTGTAATTTTCATTCTAATATACAAATTCTTGTTAGTTAACTAGATAGTTATTTTAAGGTGTTAAACATCTGTATCTCAATTAAATTTTGTAAACCAGTTAGTTAGTTAAACATAAATACAAATAAGGGAAATAGGTGCAAAATAAAATATGGTTGTTTTGTAATATGGGCGGTGTTTAGTTGCAGAAGGGCAAAATACATCTGAATGAAATAATTAGTGTCTGCTGTGGTCGTTGTAGTGGTATTATGTATGGATGGTATCAGAGAGTGCTGTGGCTTACATTACAAGTTACAAGAATAGAAGATGCCTCTCGTATATTATTATATATAAATAGATGGTCAATTGATCGATGACCAACATTTCTCAATCAGAACAAATTAGCTATTAGACCCCTTTTTAAAGGAAAACATCGTTTTCCAAATAATTATTTGGCAAGTCATACGCTATGGCAATACAAAATTGATCTCTGGACATTGTTATTCACTTATTTGTCTTCGCATAATGATAATAGTTTTACATTTAATTCCTGAATATTCGTTCATGTGCATGATTTAGGCAAATGTGCATCCATATATAAGACCCGTGAATTACCATTATTCGATCAATCTAATCCGGGGGGCCCCATATCACACACAATTTAGTTTGTTTATTGTTTTGGATAGTCAAGCCGAGGTTTCATTAATATATATGTATTTATGGAAGATTAACCCATTAAATAATTGTTGCATTATATTATTAAATTAATTCTATGTATATATGTAAACTGACATACTGTAAATATTTAAAATGTCTTTAAATAAACTTTATTAGATTATTTTTTTCTGGTGTTTAATGTGTGTAAAAATATTCTATATATAGTCTTAATCTATATATGAATGTATATCACAATATAATTACTTATCAATGAAAAGTTATCCCTAACATAATTATATATACTTAATTATACGCACGAGTATAAATTTATCCTTGCAAGTTAAGTTCTTAACGAGAATAATTAATTAAATGAATGGATCTTCAACATGATCATCAATTAGTCGCGGATGTAATAAATCAATAAATCCCTATGGATAATTCTGCCACCCAGGCACTGTTGAAGATTAATCTCTGTTTACCGCAGCACAATTATTTGTTCTCCATGTCAATTTCATAATCTTTATTTGAAAAGATAAATTGGAAATTATTTCAAAAGAAAATGGAAGCTATTGTTACTCTATAAATTGTCTAATATAGCTAGACAACTTTAAATGGTTTGATAAAAAAAACATAATAATAATTAGCTGAAGCACATGGATAAAAAAGGAATCATAATTTGGATGAAGACCTGATGAGAACAGTGGTTAGAGCCGCAAGATGGACAAATAATAATGCATAAAGCTTCCAACGAAGAATGGGTTGGTAAGGAACCTACCACTAATAATATTAAACTAAATTAGTATTCCTAGTTAGCAACTTGGAAGAAAACAAACAAATAAATAAAAAAGGCAAGAGATTCTCAGTTAGCTTTGACGAAACACTACAGCAGCTAACTCGATCAGAGAATCCTATATATCTATGTATAATTAAATTCACTGACCAATTCAGAATAGACCTAGTTCCGTAGTACTAATTGGAACAACGCACAAGCATTTCAATGAAGACGCGAAAATAATGTATGTTCTAATAATTAAATCTTTTATAATAAGAAATTTGATATGAAGATCATGAATAATGCTGTAATATGAATTGGTCCGAAGTTGAAATTATTTAATATTGGTGGGTTAAGGAAGAAATGATGAGTCCAAGTTGGGAATAAGATGGCGGGAGTAGTGAGACTGAGACAGGGTGCACATAAGGATCGAGAAGCCTGTTGTCTTTGTTGTTATAATTGCTTTTTAATGAAAGTGTGGGTTGAATGCCTCGAAAAAGAGCTTTCCTCAGACACCGCATGTGTGATCACGCACTCTTGCCAAACTACTTGCTTATATCTTTATCTCCTCACTCTACTTACTCATTTACTACTCCATAATACTAACTAGAGAAAAACACAATACTTTTACACCATTGTCTTAATGTCACTCCTTCAAGAATATCTTGTAATAGATCTTTTTTTTAGTGAAATACTTTCTATTTTTAGTATCTAATAATTAAGAAGGCCATCCTTTTCTTCTTCACCGATATTATATCAATTAATTAATTATACCTAGCAAGACCAATGGCTAAAGGAATTAATTATTTTCAATCCAGAAACATATGTAATGCAAGTCGAAATACAAAAAATGACGAGAACAAGGAATAACAATCATGATCATCACCATCTAATTCAATTCACCGTGGTCCATAACATACAGTTAGAGAAGTAGCTAGCCCGTGTCAGCTGCAACCATCAGTGAGCACCGCCACCAGAACTGGAAAATTAAACTTGCTCAGTAGAATTGCTTCCTTCCGAATTAGCTTCCATTATTCCTAGCTACGACTGCTACTAAATACTACTAATAACTACTTAATTGTACTACTAATTTCTTCAACTACTTGTACATCTCCAAGCTAATTAAGCTAAATGGATTGGATAGAAGCAAGATGTAATGTACTTCATCACCACCTACCGCCGTTATTCTTGTCATAATTAAACACAAAATCAAACCCACCAACTAAACTATTATAGAGAAGATGCATCAATTTAATTACAGCAGTCTTATCAAAACACACGCAAATGCTACATAATAATAATTAAGCGCATAAGAAGATAGAACCTCAGTCAACATTCCTATTCAATTCCACTAGCTTGAGTTCGGATCCTAAGTAATTAAACACCCAAAGAAGAAGAAGCTGATGATGATAAGAAAGGGAAGATAACGGAAGAAGAAATAATTAAACAAGGAACTAACACGGTGGAGTAGTAGTAATAATAATAATAATAATGGAACTTACAAAGACACTGTTCCATATCATGATGATGATTGTGATGATCAATAAGGAGAGCGACCAGGAGTATTCCAGAAAGCTTCCGTTGGCATCTGAACTGAATTCAGAAGATTCGGATTCAAACCATGGAAGAGTGGAGCAGTTGCGTCTCCTAACATCTGCTGCTGTTGCTGCTGCTGCGCATGCTGCTGACCACCACCGGGGGACCCGATTGAGCCGCCACCGCCAGACCCTTGCAAGGGCATGGAAGGGTCCTCTTCCTCCAAAGGAAGTCTCTCATACGCAGCGTTGCTGAAGGAAGCGGACATGATGACCACCGGGCCGGAAGCAATCAGTGTCCCCACCACACTCCCTCCGACCACCTGCCCTTGCCCTCCGGCTAGATATATGGTCAAGCCGGAGGCCGCAGGTGGAGCGGGAGGAGGGAGGAAGGATCCCGCCAGGGACAAGATCTCGAACCTTCCATGGAGGGAGACGACGGCTCCAGAGGATGCTGGTTGGCGGAGTGTGACGTTGGTGACGGTGCCGGTGCCGCTCATGATGCAAACCCCTCTTTGGCGCCTCCTTGCGAAGTTTGAGACGCTCTCAACGATGTCGCAACCGTCTGCAACCTCCATGACGTGCGTCTTTAGGGCATTGGCACTGTCGCGGGTGATGATGATCGGTGGCTTGGGTTTGTTCTTGGATCCAGCTGGTCTTCCTCTTGGTCTTCTTGTCATTTCTGTTTCACCGGATCCTCCTCCTCCTCCTCCAGGTGTTCCGTCTTTTCCATCGCTGTTGTTGTTGTCTTCTCTTTCCCTCTTGTGAGCGAGGTTGAGGCCTCCGCTGCTTCCGCTTTGCTCGTCTTCTGTTTGTTGCTGCTGCTGTAAGGAGTGAAACTGCTGCTGCTGCTGTTGCTGGTGGTGGTGCAACAGATCTCTTGCTGTGTGGAATGGTGGTGGAAGTGAATGGCCGTGTGCTGTAATTGGATCCATTATTATAACTCTATACACTCTTTTAAGAAGATCTTCTTATATATCAAACTTGCCAGCTTTTTTCTCTATATATATCTCTTCGATCTTCGCTTCCTTCTTGCAGCGCAACTTGACTAAAACCTTTGATTCTTGAAATTCGATTATCCAGCGATAGATGCTCAGTGGCGTAGGCTGTGAAAAATGGAAACTACTACTACTTCCTTTTGATGCAAGAATAATAATAATAAGAAAGAAAAAGAAAATAGGTAGCAGCGAGTTTCGTGCAGAGTTTAGGGTTGGATTGGATTGGAAATAACAAAAATATAGATCGAAGGTTTCGGGTAACATATCCGTGTGTGTGTGTGGGCGGTGAATGGGTCCCCCCCACCTCGGCACTATACTCTCTTATTTTATTCTAATTACTCTTTAACACCTCAACAACCCCCTGCTTATATTTACTTTTTGCCTTTTCATTTTCTAAAATTAAGCTTCTAATCTCTCTGTAAATCATCATTGCACACTCTTTTTTAGTGGCATTACACTATTACCTAGCTAGGATATCAGACTTATTATAAATTCTCCAAAATTTATATTTTTTTATGAATTAAATATGTGACTATTGGGGCCTATTAAATTTAGTTGTTAAAGCTAAGAGATTTTGTGTTTCCTCTTCTCCCTAAAACTGTCATATTCACAGAGTAAAACAAAATGTATTTAATGTACATTTCAATAGATATAAGTACTGATCTTACTATAACCATTGTTGATGAATTAAAAATTAAAAGTTTTATATTAAAATAATAGAGAAAAGTGTAAATATATAATATATTAAATATGTTATGGGTTCACAAAATTGTCGATTATTTCTTCATATCTAGTGGTGTTCAGAACATACAAGAATTGTTGAAACCCTAAATCTATATATATGGGGTCAAAACTCGGAATTTGAGTTCAGGTGCGGCTTCTTGTTTCCTTTACGGTCTGGATATATAGCAAGTTGAGCTTTTCGTAGCTGGAGCGCTTCAAAAGTTATTTTTACAAATAGTTATAGCCAAATGACAAAAGCTTTTTCCAAAATTTTCTCTAATGCTACTTTTTCATGCTTTTTTAACGGCGTTGCTTCCACTATCTGTGGTGTTTTAATGGATTATTTGATGGTTTAATCCCTTAATTAGGATCTGAATTTTGTGATTGTCCACTTCAATTCAGTTCTCTTCTGGGCTAATAAGAACAATTTCTGTTTGACATTAGTTGCATAGAACGAATCTTAATTAATATTTTATCTATATATTTTGAAGATAATTCTATTTTCTACCTTCGTGTGTCTTATTCATATAACTTATACTATACTTCATTAATTGCTATTAGTATTATTTGTAAATCTGAATTGAATTAGGAATTATATATTGCTACAACATATTTCACTTACAAAACATACAATTCATGCATTAAGTTGATTTATATGCATGACACTTCTCTATGCTAATTAACATCATTATATATGCAGATGCACATGCAATATATGTATATATAGCGAGTATACATACATATATGTACATATATGGTGGTTTGAAGTAGTTTTTTGACGTTTTCGCAAGAATATCCACATAGAAACGGGAACTACGGTGGTAATATGGCAGAGTGTGATTTAATTAATGAAAGAATAGCTGGCATAATTAAAGCTTAATTGGATTAAGTGTGTGAATGTGTTTGTTTGTGCTTCAATTTTCTATGAGGCAACACATGCACCACTTGGGTCCTCTGCAAATTCCATCTCTATAATAATATTATCTTAACGAGAAGTCCAACCTTTTAGATTGAGGTCCACCACCTCAATGCATGACACGTGTCTATTCCCCCGCTTCTTTCGGGTCTATTCCTGTGACCTTAGCTTCATCCCCTCCTTCCCTCCACTTTACTCATCAGTTTTATAATTACCTTAATTTTCCAAACTATATATATATATATTCAATCATGTCATGATTCATGACTACCTCAATCATATAATATCATTTTTTGGTTCTCATGGTTCATGGCACAACCTGTCTTTTTCTAACTTATAATGGCCTTGTTCAGGAATCCCAGAAAGCTTACGAACTAAGTACCACCCTACACATCGATCTGAATTCACAAGATGCAAGCAGCAAAAGAAAACAAGGTAGCAAGCGTAGATTGGTGAGAAGCAAAGTAAATAGAGTAATCCATCCCTAATAACAAAATGAATATATTATTAATTAGGTTAAGTTTTTTAGAGTATATATAGTATATGATCGAGCAATAGAAAGGTTTAGGATATGGGAAACAGGTGCATATGATGCATGTTGGTCGAAATGCGATGTGATGAAAAGGTTCATTAGGAAGGCATGAATAATAATTAGCTTTTCTCTGTGACTAGTCTATGGGTTATAGTTAGTTGTTTCGTGGGAAGTGGCACTACATACTGCATGCCACACTCATCACATGCACCACACTTTGGGAGAACCGGCGGCTTCAACACCTACCTAGCTAGCTAGATCAATTGAATAATTAACATTCATCGAGATTAATGATTAATTAATTAACAAGACATGCATCAAGCATGTGTGCACTATATATATATAACCAATACACTATGAAACTTTATTATATATGATGGAGTCTTACTCTTACGAGAACAAATAAAGATCATGTATGTAGCTTATACTTGCAAGAATTGAAGGTGTGCTTGGTGGACTCTTGTCAAATGAATTTTCAGAATAAAGATTACGCACGCCATTTTTGTTTTCAATTAAAACTACATCAATTAAGGTAGATATATCGACAGCCACCGGGATGACAATTGACAATGACAGCATGCTGAAGTATTAGTCGCAGCCGCAAGAGTTAATTCAGATGACTATTAATTAAATGACGGACACCTTTTTATGTGTTAACTTAAAAAAATTGCATGTAACGGTGAATAACCCAATATAACATAACTAAGAGTAAATTAATTAGGGGAAATTAAATGTGAGCATAGCATATAATATAATAAATTAAATGGGACGCAGAAGAAACAAAGAGGTAAAGGGTTGTATGGTTGGTGGAGAGCACGGGGTTGAGTGCATAATCCAGATTAGTGTCCGAAAACAGACGCGTGGGTGCCCCTGCCAGATGCAGCCATATATAATAATAATAACATAATAAAGAAACTGCCACATATAACGGCACCAGCGCCGGAGACACTTTGCTTAGCTCAAATAACTCATTAATTCATTATTTCATTTTTTTTTAATATACGATTCTCCATAGACAGATCGTTCCAATGCTTAAAATTGATCACTAGATTAAACCTCCCTCTGAAATTCAAAAATGAGTAGTTAAGGTGGGACGAAGATGAAGGGAGATTAGTAAGTGTTGGATGAATTCTGGCATGGACGTGCGTAAATTGAAAGCCATGAATCGCAAGATGCTCTTTGTCGGCCTGTGTGATGGTGTGGTGGGCCCGCATGCACACTGCTGGTTAACTCTCTTTTATTTCTACCAGTGCAGTCTTTATGTAGGTGTGTGCGTGTATGTGTGTATGTGTCAGAGATTCATGGACGCATGCCACTCTCTTCAACTCTTATCCACAATAACCCCATTTCTCTTCACTTCTATCAAGGCTTTACCCAATGCAAACCATCATCATGTGAATCCTCTTCTCTCTGTAACCTACCTTCACCACTCTTACCGCAAACCCCACGCCTTTAATTTTACTTCTTGCTAACTCTTTTCTCTTCCAAAACTATTCAGGGATCAGTTGGTTCGGATTTGGACAAAAATGAGAATTCATACAGTTAAATTTTAATTGGTTTAAATTAATTTTTTTTACCGATTCAATCTAAATCAATAAATTTAGATTAGATCCATTTTTATAATGAGTAATGTTCTACATTCAAGTCTTTTTATAAATTAAATCTATTTAAATTAAATCATAAAACTTAAAATAATGTTAGTTATAATTAATTTTTGTTAGGTTAGACCAACTTAGTTGAATTTAGTTAATAAAAAAATTTAAATATGTAGCATTATTATTCTTTGATAATTGCATATCTAATTGAAAATAAAATTTAAAAGTTAAAAATATTCTTTAAATATTATAAATATAAAATAATATATCAACAATTTATACTTAAATAAATATATTATTAAAATTAAAAAAAAATTGTATATATATTATTAGATTTTACTTATTTTTAATTAATATTAAACTAATCTGTTAATCGCGTTGGTTTAAATTTTGCGGCTCCAAAACTAATACCCAAACTAATTAAAATTAGATTTAATCGAATTAGACTTCATTATACTTAATCACCCTTCGAATCTTTTTTTTTTTTTGGTGACTAATCACCCTTCGAATCTAGAACCAATATATTCGAATTAGATTTTAAACAAATAATCAAATTACTTCTACCTGTGAATACTCCATTCCAAAACCCTACATTTCTACTATTAGGTAATACAAAAATCAACATAAATAAAAAATATATTTAATCTATATTTTTATATAAATATATGTTATCTTTAATTTAATATATTTTATATTTTAATATATATTTTATATTTATAACTAATTTAATAGATAATTTTTATATACACATAATATAGTTATAAATAATAATCTTCGAATACACATAATATACTTATTAATAAAAAATGTAAACTTTTTACTTTAATAAATAAATAATAAATACATTAAAATTTAATTTTTGTATTTTTTATACAATCTTTTTTATTTATAATCAAAGACACATTTTAATTAAAGTCTTGAAATAATAATTATATAAATTAGTTGATTTGGCTAATAATCATTGAATAAAAAGTATTATTATATAAAATAAAACTGAGTCTCTCAGATTCATAAATACAACGAACCTGTAGGTCGTTGGGAGCCAGTATCATTTAGATCGTTTCATCATTATTACTATGTACTTTACCACGTAATTTATGAAACCTATGGCTTCTGTGAGTTCTGTCTTCCTTCATGGGATTAATTTGAGTTATCAGAGGTACTGTCAATTGTCAAATACCATTCTCTCACCTCTCTCACTCTGAATATCTTCAATTCTCTCTATTTCTGACCAAAACAATAAACATATATTATAATTGACGCGAAGTGTATATGCAGAAGTTAATCTGTTCACACAATATATATATATCATGGCTGGAGAGGGGTTAAAGTATAAATTGAAAGATTCTGCAGTTTTAGTATTCAGTAGTTGCCACAGAAGGTAGAGGGTACAGTTGTTGAGGAAAATGATGTCCATGGCAGTGGACAAGTATGGGATGTGTAGCCATGGAAGGAACTAGGGTTAGAGGGGAAGGAAGAAGAAGAAAGAAAAGAAAGAAGTGATACTCTAAACCCTAAATATGAATGACGACTAAGAGAAGTTTTTCTTTTTGGCTACCACGTACTGTTTCTAAAAAGAGATTAATATTAACAATTTTGTTATGGATTTTTTTCTAAAATAAAATAATAAAAAAATATTATTTTTCATAACAAATTTTTTATTTTTATTTTTTAAGATCCATTTTTTTACACAACAACAAATTCACCAACACATTAGGAAAAAGTTCGCCCAGCTGGGCGATGAATTTCATGAAAAATAGCAAATTCGTTTATTTAGTAACCTATAAAAATCGCGTGATCTCCCCTCATTTTTTACTCGAGTAAAAAAGACTTCTTCTCGATCCTCACTTCCATTTTTTCTCTCAATATTTTACTTTTCATCTCCTCTCTCATCTCAAGTCAACTTTTAGGTAAGTTTTTCGAACTATTGTTCTGTTTTTAAATTTTTTTTTATATGTAATGTTATTTTTTTAAGCTTAGAATAGATATTTTATAAAAATTAGGGTTAAATATAATTATCTAGAATTTATTATTTAAAAATATAGAAATAATTATTTAGAATTAATTATTTAGAAATATAGAATTAATTATTTTGAGTTAATGATTTAAAAATATAAAAATAATTATTTTTAGTTAATTATTATTTAAAAATTTTGTTATAATTATTTTGAGTTAATGATTTAGAAATATAGAGATAATTATTTTGCATTAATTATTTAAAAATATAAAGATGATTAGTTTAAGTTATTTATTTAAAAATATAGAGATAATTATTTAGAATTAATCATTTAAAAATTAGTATAATAATTATTTAGAATTAGTTATTTAAAATTAATTATTTAAAAATTAGTGGTAAGTATTAGAGATATTTTGTTAATTATTTAGTGGTAAGTATTATTTAGAAATTAGTGTAGATTTAATATGCTATAATTTTGTACTTTTAATTTCAATTATTTGGAGTTATTGATATTAATTATTTAAGTATTTTGAGTAAATTTTTGTAGTTTTTATTGTTAAGTGTTATTATTTGTTGATAATTTGTTGGCTAGATCTTGGTATTGTTGCTAACTCTTCAACTGTGAATGTTGATCTCGAATAATCAACTAGTAAATATTCAGGATGTTTATGTGTTTGGAGTTGAACTCAATTTCACAATGTCATATGTGAAAATTCAGCATCCACTTGAAGCAGTGATTGAGCTTCTTTATCCTTTTTGACAAAAAGCCCACCCAACCAAAAGACCAAAAGTAGGTCAAAAATACTTGAATGTGTAACTAGGCTCATTTAAAAATATTTTTAAATCAATGAAACATACACACATGATTAATTTCAAATGACAAATTGATTCTAACCCTTGGATTGAAGTCAACTTTATTTAAAGAGTTGTGATTCACTGTCCGTATTCGTCACTAACTTACATGAAGCCAGTGGCCACCTGTAAATTGAAGAACCAAAACACAGATCTAAAGAGACGATTAAATGGTCTTTCTTTTTTAAGTAATTGCCCTGAGACAAATGAGGATGTCATGTGGGGTACATCCACGTGAATAAGATAATCGATGGATTAATGATAAGAACAACTTCAATCATCCAATCCCTATTCGAGATTTAATTAAGGGGCTGCTAAGGGATGCTCCAAGAGAACCTTTGACCATTATTTCTTCACTTTTATATTCCAAAATTAATATCGTTAGTTACACAGTTCAAATTGTATATTGTGGAAATTTATGTTAAAAATCACAATAACCATTAAATAAAATAAAGAATAAGTTTTATTAATAAGCCTTTTAAATGTTTAGGGTTTTTTCCTCTCGTAATTTAGAATTTTACTACTTTACAATCTACCAAAATATATAATGTAATAGGTTCATTATTAAATTTAACTTATGGTATCATCATCATTTCACTTGGATAATTGCATAAACCTGACTTCACTTATAATTGATGTGACTAAATCTGATTTAACACGACCTTGAAACAAGTAAGACTTATATCTTAACCTTAAACTTGTATATACAAGAAAAAAGAAATATAAATGTTAGTTGAAACCACCAAGTTCTGGGACCTCACCTAATTGCAGAGTTATGTCGCCTTCGGGCTTGTAAAATTTTTTGAAAAGATAAAAGCATAAAATTCTCATTTTATATTTAGTAATAAAAAATATTATGTATTTATATTTGTAATTTTTAAAAGATAAAAATATTTTTAAAAATATTTAAAGTGAAGTTTTTTAAAGTTAATTTGTGTTTATTAAAATTTAAAAGTCTAATATAATATTATATATTAATTAATTTTTAAATTTAATTTTTATATTAATGTCTATTATAATATTTTTAAATTTATTTTACTAAATATAATTGATGTTGTTTGTATTTATTGAAAATTATTTTTAATTTGATTTATTAAATATAGATGTTACAATTTTTAAAAAATTATTTTTTAAAAATTAATTTTTATAAACTACTTTTAAAAAATAAAAATTTTATCAAATCAAATCTAAGACTACTCAACTAAAATATCATAGTTGGAATAATTAAGTTTTGATAGTATATTTATAAATGTTTATATCAATAGATTGGTGAAAAATATATATGCCTAATTAGCTTGTCTCTTAAGTAAAATACTCTACCTTTTTGTTTACCAAATTATTATTATTATTATTATTATTATTATAAATTAACAATATATCTTTATATTTGCTTAATAAATAGGTAAAAACTTAGTTTAATTGATTTTTCTGTAGAATATATATGATTGTAGAGAATTTTCTTAAGAACTCATGGATTCATGAAATTTGTCTGTTTCAGTTTAGCATAGCTGAAGGCAGGCCTTTTTCATTGATTCAAAGTCAAGCAACGTTGCGTTCACGGGTTTATATATAAAAAATAAATAAATAAACAGGATATGTGATGTATTTACTAGGAATTGCATCACTAAGACCTTTATTAATCCAGAAAAATAACCTATGATACATTAATTGGATTTGATGTTAACCATCACAATCCATATTTCGTAATTCCATACTAAACTTCAAATCATGGAATAGGTCATAAATGTATAGATAAACTTCCAAAATGATGGTCTATCACCTCAGACAAATTACTTTTTTGGCAAAAACAAACAGCCTTATGGGTAAAAAGACACAGAGTTATTTTTAAAATAACCATTTCACCGAATCCATTGGGAAAAAAGAGAGCCTTATAATTAATTCATCATCGTCATCATAGAAAAATTATTTTTATTTGTTTCTAACATGAAAGATTTTGTAACATGTGAGACAATTTAAATCTAATTCTCTAAATCTATTTTCTCTTATTACTGTTTAATACTATGACAATTCTATAGTATCTATAAATTTGTGTCTAAATTATCTAAATATGAGTTTTGAGAAATAAGATCCACTTTTTTATAAAGATATAAAACATGTGTATTTAATAATAAAAATATTTAATAAAAAAATTAACTAAAAATAATTAAAATTTATTTTATTTAATATTTATTAATTATAATAATAATTAATAAATATTAAATAAAATAAATTTTGATTTTTTTTGTCATTTTATTATTACTGATTTTATAAACACCATAAAACACATCTTAATCCTGTGTACTATTACCAGAATATATAATATCATGTATATTTTATACATACAGATCTATAGACACATAATTTGAAAATAAAATAATCAAGACACAATGTTAAATGTTGCTGTCACACATCACAGGACAGCCCTATGTCGTGACTCGTGAGTGTTTATTGTGTCATTGACTTTGGCCTGATCTAAGTTTTCTTAATTCTACATAGATAATAATTATTAATTTAAGATAAATTAAAGGCGGAGTCCAATAAAATGCCTTTTTATTAATTATGTATACGATTAGAAATTATTTTTGATGGATGAACATTGATACGGACATAAAATATAATATAATATACGATACATAAAATTTTAAAATTTATAAGATATAAAAATACGTATGTATCTAAAATATAAAATGTAATTTTAATAAATTATAATAATATTTTAATATTTTATTAATATTAAAATATAAATTAATTTTTTAATTATTTTTAATGTGTTATTTTAATTATATAAATTATTTAAAATATTTTTTTGTTTTAATAAATAATAATATATACTATTTTTAAATTTTTTTAAAAATATATGTTAAGAATATAAGATTAGATACGTTGATACATGATTGTATTTAGATGTGTCTAAACTGTCCCGAAATTTTTTTTTTTATTAAGATATGGTTCGACACAACAAACACGCGTATTGAACGAGTACTAGTGTCGTGTCCGAAATGTGTCCGACATGCAGACACGACAACTCAGCAAAGTGTCCGTGCTTCATAGAAAATTACAAAGTGTATTTGGGGTTATGAAAAAACTGAAGTGACTTATACAGTGTGCTATGAAATTCGAAAACCGATCATCAAACCGCTCTAATTACTAATATATTGGTTTAATAATTTAATTGGTTCAACTGTGGTTCAATCAAAATAATCGAATTATAATAAAAATAATATATAAAATAATAAATAAATAAATAAACAAGTAATTAAATTATATTCTTATTCTAGTAACTAATCACTATGTTAAATTATAATCTTTGATTATGATTTTTATAAGTGTCATATTATAATTATAATTATTTGGTTAAAATCTATTAGTAGCTTATAATTTTTAAACTTGAACTAAATTTATTAAGAATTTTAAGATTTTAATTATTTTAATTTTTTTAGACTTAATATCTTTTTAAATATATATTTGTTTTAAATTATGTGTATTATAATTTATTTATATTAATATTTTAAATACATATATAGCTTATAATAATAAAAAAATTTAATTGTTTTGTTATGGAAAATTTTAAAATTAGATAAAAGTTATAAAAAAGAAAACTTTTGTTTTTGTCTTAATAAACAAAATCTTAATGAAAAGATAGAAAGAAGTTTATTGGGCTCAATGCAGTCCAGTCAATGTGCAACATAAGACTAAACTCTTCTAAAAAAAAACAGAAATCCTAAATATATCACTATATCTTTCAATTGTTTTTTTTTTTTTTTTTGGGACCTGGATTCAATTGTTATCGTATCCCTCTCCCATTCAAACAACAATGGCGGCACACTTGTATATTGCACAATGCACATAAACAAGGTACAAGGATATATTACTATTTTTTTTACAGCAAAGATCTTCTAGAGCACAACGGATTTTGCATTTCCATTTTTTTTTGGACGGGATTGCATTTCCATTGCAAAAGCCTCAAATGATATGACTTTGTCCTCTCAGGCTGAATCAGCCTTTTTTTTTGTCATGCTGACACAGCCATTTTAAGGAAGCAACAATGTTTCAACGTTTTTTGGAGCAAGAGATAGGCTTCATGAAAAATGGGCTGCACGAAATTTGCTTTGCCCAATTCTTTATTTTAATTATTAGCCTGTTACGCTTCGGTCCATTGAGGGTAAAAACACTACAACAGTAAAACAGGGGTTGTTTAAGAAAAGTCCTAGTTTGACGTAAAGCGTTTTCAAACATGGGCTTGAAATAAACCTTTTAAAATTTAAACATCCTCTTTTTCTTAAAAAAAAAAAAAAACCCTCTTTTGTGTGTATTTTTCTGAATAAAAGAAAACTTTAATGGATGCCTAGTTGAATTATTTTGTAATATGTAGACTTTTTTTTTTCCTGATTTTGTAAACTATTTTTACAACAACTATAGGTCCAGCACTAATTTGTTTGAACCTTAGCTTTGAGATTGAGACTACCTATAACTTGCTAGTTTGAGGATTAATTAGTACGGCCATCAATAATATATAATTGTTTTTTTTTTTATTTTGGCAAACTAATATACTGATTATTTTATAATCACGCATTTTATTTGGATAAACTTCAACGCAACATGGTAGACGTTTATTATACGTGGTGGCCATTGGATGTGATCGTTTGGTCCGAGCCACTGCAGTTAGTGCTGGCAATTGCAATAGTGAATCTAATTCTTTTCAGAATTTGTTTCACAATAAACATAATGATAGATGTTAAGATGATCATCAAGACACGCTAATTAATTAAATTTACAAAAATAATTTATTTTGAGATATAATATTTTATTTTACTTTTAGTGGACATATCTTAATAGTCGACTGGGCCTTGGACATTAAATTTGTGGTAGGTTGTGCGAAATGATGAAAAGTCCATTTGTATAATCATGGCCTTCAAAAAATGCATGCACATTACATTATCAAAACCAATATAATGGGTCTAAGTAAGAAAAAATAATGGGATAGAAGTTTTTATGTCAGTATAATGGTTTATTCGTGTCATCAATAAATTATGTAATAAATCACAAAAAACTTTTAAATCGATACTACAGGTGAATAGGAGCATCATTGGATATTATAGGTAGGATTTGATTATGAAGTTGTTGTTAAAGAATAGGTCTATATGGTTGCAGAGGCAAGGATGCAAAGTAATTTTTAGGGTGTGTTGTATTGGTTATTATGTTAGTCAAAAAGTGAATAATTAATTATAAGTGTTATGTTTGCTAAAATCTCAATTTAATTACTATTATACGAGAAAGTTTAAGAATTTGTATTTTTATTAAAATTTGATTAATATTTAATCAGTAAAAAAAATAAATAATTTTATATAATCTCACAATATTAAAAATACTAATAATAATTAATTAATAACTACAAATCATAAAATTTAATGGTCTCTTAACACTCCTCTTATAATATTTATAAGTGTTACGTTATAAATACTAGATAGGGGATGAACTTGAACTTGGGTGGTAGCTGGGCCTAAAATTCTAGGTGCTACTGTGGAAGAAAGGTTTAGAGTAAGTTTTTTTTTTTGTTGCTGTTCAACCTCCTCCTCCCCATCTCTGTAATAAGTAAATGCCTCCTTTTCTCTCGAGATTGTTGGAATTATTCGTAATAAGATATTGGCTACAATAAAAAAGGTCTTGTCAATAAAATTTCCATTTATCCGAGATCTAGGCATAGGTAGGAATCCATTCGAAAATTGAATTCTTTATCGCGTGAGAAAAAAGAATCCCACAAACAAAGGAATTGTACAATACAAATAGTACGAAATAACATAAAAAAGGACTCATTAATGAATTTTTTTAGCCTACGGCCTAGAAGTTGGTTTTTTTTATAAAAAAAAAATTATTTCGTATAGGTCGAATAAACCCCCCCCCACACACACTACAACTATAACTAATAGAGATAAAGACTACTATTTGTACGCTATCACTTTGTTTGGTTTAGAAGAATTTAAAAGGAAAGAAAATAAAGAAGAAGAAAATTGATGAAAAAATTAATATTTTATTGTTTAGATGAAGAAAGAAAATAAATGAAAAATATAAAAGTACATGTGAAGTTTATGTTAAATTTTTTTTTTTAAAATTGAGAAGAAAACTTAGATTAGAATGAAAAAATAGATAAAATTACAAATTTATCATTATAATATTGCTATATTATAATTTATAAACAGTATTAATGTAATTTCATTTAGGTATGATTTTTTTTATTTTCTCTTCATCTAAACAACATAAAAAAAATTAACTTTTTTTTTTATTTTTTTCTCTCATTTTCTTTTCACCAATTTTCTTTCTATTTATTTTTTATTTTAAATTGTTTATTCCAATCGCCAATCTATAATTCCAAAAAAAATAGGATCTTTTGGAGAGTAATTAATTTGCTAGAAAAGACGAAGGGTGGATTAAAACTTCATTTCTTTTATTTATTTTATAAAAATAAAAATATATTTCTGTCTCATCCTAAACCGGAAAAACCACGAATAAATATGAAAATCGGGGTAAAAGGATATGGATTAACAAATTTTTTTTTTAATTTTGCATCCAAACAAATTGTGCATGTTTAGGATAAGATTAAATTTGCTTTATGAATCGAGTTAGAGAGAGATCGAAGTGATTGGGGTGTTGGGTATTTTTGTTTTTTTAAATGAAAATAAAAACGGCAGCCTTTCGGCCCATGCTATATTGCTATTATTACACTTCTTATTGTTTTTGAATTCTTGTTTTCTTTCGGAGGCCCAAAAAGCTATATCATTCGCATACTTCCAAAAAGGGGGTGCAGATTCACACTAACGGAGCCCAATAACATAATTACAATTATGTTGTGTGGATTAATCTAACTTTATTACCCTACAACTCCCAGTACTTTTCTTCCCGTGGTGAAAGAATCTACCATAAGCACCATAGCACTGCCCACACGAGCTTTGCATCTTTGGTTGCAATTTCGCCGACTAAAATGAAGTTTGTTGATGCTGAGGACGAGTGGTATACTATGTTATCTTCCATGACTATACCTTGTCTTGCTGTAAATTTCTTATGTCTAAATATAAGAAGAAAGAACAAACATAATCCGGAATTATGCTTCCAGTCACTTAATTAGTAGATGCCCTTTTGTTTCTTAAAATTAGAAACACGAGCGCTACATAACATACATGTCCTATATGTTTTTAAAACTGATTGTTGTTTTGAGAAACAGAGTCCTGAAATTTTGTTAGACATGATGGTTTTGAATTGGTTCCTGAGAATCATATTTTGTGGCCAGTTGCTGTGCCTTAGAAGCTTCCACTTCCCAGTTAATCCTTGCAATAAACACGAGCAGCAGCAACAAGCAAATAACAATACCGGCAATAAGACCAATAAAGAGCCCAATAAGCCCAAGGTGAAGCTTGAATGCAAAAAGCACACCAAGGGGCAGGGTAAGGAAGTAAAATCCACCCAAATTAGCATACATGCCCAACCATGGTCTAGCTGTCCCTCTAAGTATGCCTCCACAAACCGCCACCGGAAAATTAAACACTTCCACTAGAGCCATCAGCAGCATTGTCCTTTTTACCCCTGTTATGATTCCCCTTTCTTGGCTAAACAGAGGCCCCCAGGCTCCCCTTGCCCCCACCATCACCAAGCTCCCTATGCACCCGCAGGCACACCCCAATCCCAAAGAAACACACGCCGCCCGGTACGCGGGGGTGGCGTGGTTGGCCCCGAGCTCGTTGGAGACTCGGGTGGAGACACAGGTGGCCAGGGACAGCATGACGGAGAAAAGCAGATAGTCGAAGTTGAGAACAATGGTGAGAACTCCGAGTGAGTCCTTAGCGTCAGTGAGGTGGCCGGTGAGCAAGATGAGAATCTCATAGCACCACCATTCCAAGCATGTGTTGAGGCAGCATGATCCGCACAGCTTCAAAAGCCTAATCCAATCTTGTATGCTCTGATCCCACCACCCCCTTCCTTCCACATGCTTCCCTTTCTGTTCTCAAGAATGGCTACGTAAATTGCCAGCAGAACCACCACTATAAGATCGGTTATCCAAACCGCCATGGAAACCCCCTCAAGGCCCATGGTTTTTGAGAGTACTATGTTGATTGGTATGTGGAAAGCAAGTGCCACGGCTGAACTGAACATGGTTGGGAGTGTTATGCTTTGGGAGCTCAAGTAGGATTTTAAGGGGCAGAAGAGCGAGGTGACAAACAAATCTGGTATAAGATATGAGATGTAGGTTTTGGCCACCGTTGAAATATCTTGGTGCTGCCCGAAGTGAATTAAGATTTTGTCAACGTTGAGCCATAGGAAAGTGATGGGAATTGTTACCAAGAGGAGCAATATGATTGTCATGAGAAGGGTCTTGTGGAGGAGTTTGAAGTTTCTAGCACCGTGAGCTTGTCCACAGATAGGTTCCATGGCGCCGCACAGGCCGTTCAGGACAGAGAAGCCGGTTACGTTGGCGAAAGTGAAGCCCAGGGCACCGCCGGCTAAGCTGAGCCCGCCCAGGCGGCCTAGAAATGCTGTTGTGATGGCTGTCTTGGCAAACCAGGCAAGGTTCATGGCCACCATTGGAAGGGCTATTCCTCGTTGAATTCTCAGTTCTGAAGCCACCATCTTCCCAAGGCTTGCAGGAGCAGGTGGAGATGATTGATCATTACTTTCTACGTTTATGCTTGCCTTCTCTACCAACTCAGATTTTGCTGCTGACATTTTTGCTTTGTTTTGGTTGCTTGCTTGGCTGAGCACTAGTTCTTAAAGGATGAAGTCATTGCCATTATCACAAGAGGATGTTCTTTCTAATTTGTGAAAGATTTATAGTGCTTTTATGATGACCCATGCTAGCCAGAGACCACAGCTACAACACACTTTAATTTGGTTGGTTTCTTCAAAGTACATGAGTACTTATTATACAAGGTTTGCAACATCAACCTCCTTATATTATGTTTAGTTTTTTACCATGGCCTCTTTGATTACATGCAACAGGTTACATATTTCTAAAAAATTTAAAACATAATAATGTATAGCATAAATGGCTAGACATGTCGTCTTCTGTATCTTTAGTCTTTAAGCTAATTGGAGAAATAGAAAATGAGATGAGATATTAATATCACATGATTTTCAATTTTTCGTATACTCTCAACAAAAATATTATGTATAGATAAAAAAATTAACGCAATCATCAAATTACAATCCATATATTTATATATATTTATATGTATTATTTTATATATTTTTAATGCATATTTTGTATATTTTAACACATATTTTACATAAATCATAATTTTTTTGTGTTGGTTTTATTTTAAACGGAAAGAGTTGTTAAAAGAATTTTAATTTGCATGGGCCCAAATTGGTAGTGGATTCTGTTTTCTTTTTTAATAAAGAGGATTAAAATTAGTCACAAAAATTAGTAATTAATGTAAATATACATTTAAAAATATTAAATACACATTAAAAATAAATTAAATTATATATGTATTTATATAAAAATATATAATAACAAATCTTAATATATAAATAATATTTTAAAATTTTTAATTATTATATCAATTATCTTCATGGACCCAAGATCTATCTTAAAAAACAATCAATTTTTTTCTCTTTTTTTTTCTAATTTTTTTTATCACATGTTTATATACATCATTCTAAAATAGTGAGTTATCATAATTTTATTTGCTATTAGGAATCTTATAGAATTTTAAAAGATTTGATGTGACACAAGTGTATATATATTGCATCATTACCCAGTTTCTGTTATTACCGTAGACAAAATTACAAAAAAACCTTAGACTTAGGTTGGTAAAATTTTTTAAATAGATGTTTATATTTTTTAAAAGTTTAAATTTCTCATTTTATATTTGATAAATAAAAAATATCATATACTTATATTTACAGTTTTTAAAAGATAAATTTAATCTTTGTATTTATATCTATTATATTATTTTTAAATTTTAAAAATTATTTTACTAAACACAATTATTATTACTTATATTTATTGAAAGCTATTTTTAATTTGATTTATCAACATAAATATTACAACTTTTAAAAAATTATTTTTTAAAAATGAACTTTTGTAAATTATTTTTGAAAAATACAAATTTTACCTGGTTGGTGGGCTTTACTGTTTTGTGTTCCTGACTAAAAGGTAGTCTAGAGGTAAAGGAGATCACATCTCATACCTATTATGGCATGCATCTATTTCTAAGTTCTAACTGTCTCAAATACATTAATTTTAATATAAAATTTAATCATCTGCTGGTTTTGAAAAATATAATATATTTCAAAATAATGATGCTCTTAAAAAAGTGTCATATATAAGCAGAGGGGGGAATTTAAAAAGATGCAATTTTGTTATATAAAAGGCGACACATTGCCAACTTATTAACTATAGCTTGATCGATTCCACATGCAGGGTAACGGCGACTATTGTCGTTGACTAATTGAGGAATCAAAGCCAACTTTAGAATAAGAAAAGTACAGACAAATAATAAAAATATTAAACAATATGAATAATAGATATATTGAAAGTTTATTTTATTAGGTATATAGATGATTATTTTAATATTAAGATTTAGGTAGATAATTTAAAAATATAGTATATTTTTATTTAATTGATGGTTGTTCATGTTGTTTAAAATAGTCATTGTTTATATAGCACTCCCCAAATAGAATATTCTCTATATTAATAATGTCCAATAGTTAAGCTGAGAGTAGGGTTGGAAGTAAGTAAAGTCAGCTCAAATTTGACTCGTTAATAGCTTGATAAGCTGAACATATGAGCTAGTGAGCCGAACTTGAATTTGGAATTGAGCTCATAAAATAAATGAACCGAGCTTGAGTTTGGATAAACTCAACTCATTAGCTCGTGAGCTGGCTCGATTATTTTATATATATATATATATATATATATATATATATTAACACACATGCATTTAATATATACTTTTAATATTATATATATTAATGGTCTTAATTATTTAAAATTTTATATTTATTTTTATATATAATTTTGATGTAGGATATAAATAAAAAATTTATAATTTATTGAAAAATAGATAATATATAAAATTAATTTTTTAAATATTTTTTAAAACATATAAGTTATAATTTATTAAGATAGAATTATAGATTATGTTTCTATTATTTGAGTTAACTCATGAGTTCGAGCCAGCTCGTGAACTTTCGGCGACCCGAATTTGAGCTTAAAAAATAGGCTCGATTATTAATGAGTCGAGTCGTGAGTCAAGTTCGATTTTCGTGAGCCGAATTTGAGTTTAATCTAGCTCGATTCAACTCGGCTCACTTCCAGTCTAGCTGAGAGTAAATATCAACGAATGAAAAACTTTTTTTTCTTACAAAAACTATTAGAGAGTGAGACCAAGGTGACCGAAAGTGTTTTATATTGCAACTCCATGCACACTAGGGCATAAATTATATGGATGAGATTAAATGAAAGGGCATAAATTCTGATAGTAGTTACTAGGATATGCAAGTCACTCAAAGATAAGAATGTAGCATTTGGCATAAAAGAACGTAATCTTGGTATATATAAGTATATAAAGTGTAGCATTAATCCTATGATCGAATGTTGTAAGGCTATAGGATATGGGGAATATATTAATCTAGCTGTGGAGTAGGGTATTGTAGTGCGACTTTAACAGATACAGATACTTCATACATAATCGAAGCACTTAGCTTGTAATATTCCCACGAGATTAGGGTGAAAATAACTGAAAAGAGAACCGAAAGAAGGTCAGGCATATACCTGATGGATAAGGGCTCTTAATTTTTTTTTAATAATTAATTATTACATTGACTATTGACATAACTTTATTCTTAGGTAAAAATAACAAAAATAATTAAAATTATTTAATGATTCGTCTCATATATTATTTTTAAATCAAAATATCTTAACATAAATAATCACCTTATTTCTCCTCTTAGATACTTACTTTCCAATTAAAGATACATTCACACGATTCTGTAAAGTGGTTAGTGGGATAATGAAGGGTTTGGTCCATACGCATAGCAAAAGCTTAGGTAATCATCATCTAACTTATTCTTTGCCATTACAACCACCACTAATTATTATAGTATCATTGTTATAAACTTCACATTCACAATGCACAAGTTGAAGCATTAATAATCATAGCCATGGAAATAAAAAGCTTCATCCACTTTAGGGTGCATGCTGGAAAGTAGAAATATATATTTCGATAACAGTTACCATGAAATTATTGTTATGGACTATATAAAATTAAATACATATTGCAGTCAAGATCAAAGTGAGAACTGAGAACAAATGGAAAATAATCTTCTAATATATATACACTACAACAATTCCGGCAGATAGCGGCGGAAATTTTACAGCGATTTTATAAAATCGCCGTAAAACGGCAACCTGCGTTTCATATAGCGGCAGTTTTTTCACGAATCGCCGTTATATTTCAATCAGGCTTACATTTAGTGGCGTCTTTTCGAAAACCGCCACTATATATACTGTCGGGTGAGTTATTGTTTTACATTTTGCGGCGATTTTGTTTAAACCGTCGCAAAATGCATATTACCACATATTACAATGTTTTATTTAGTAATAATCATTTGGGTATAATCTAGTTAAGTAAATACTACTATCTTAAGTTACATATGTTTAAATCATTGTTACTTAAACTTGTAACACTTTTTCTACATTCGTTTTACGTAAAAAAAATTCACAAGTTAAATAAACTATATATGTTAACTCATGTGAACAAATTTACCAATAAGATTTTCTTTTACTTTATTGGCATTTAAATTTGCATTCAAATATGGATGTAAAAGAAGAAAATAAAATCATACTCTGGACTAATTAAAAATCAAACATTTTCTAAAAATAATAATTACAAATATTTTCTATAAAATATAAAAAATAATAATTAAAAATATTTTCTACAGGTCATTAAAAATTCAAAATGTTATAATTTTACCAAAATTATAATTTTAAATTATAATTTTTTTATTTTAATGATTTTTTGAGCATTTATTAAAATAAAAAATTTAAATTTTTTTTAATAACAATCTTAACTTGTATTCTTAGATATAAGAATTCATAATAACTAAGTTCAAAATTAAATACTAAATAGAATAAAAATATTTTTATATGAAAACCAATCAATTATCTGCATATTATCGTGATTAATAGATTCAATAATGCTAACTGACTAATAAAATATCATATTTTTGGCAAATATTTCACTAATTTTAAATATTAAAGACTAAATTCTTAATCTTAATAAATATTTTTAAAAAATATTTGATTTTTAATAATTTATAAAAAATATTTATAATTATTTTTTTATTTATGATAGAATATACTCTTTATTGAATTCATTATGGATATTATTAAATGTACTCTTTATTGTACTATTTATATACGCTTGGATCATATATAAATAGATGTAAATTAATTCGATCTACTATGGTCCAAAATTAATTCGAAGCAGACCCATTCGAATTACTAGGGACGTCCTAGCGTGCATAATTCGAATCACCCTAATTCGAACTACCCTAAGACTACATACAAGCATAAATCAAATTGGACAAATTCGAATTACAAGCATTATTACTAATTTGAATAGGACTAATTCGAATTAGTGTTGGTTTGTCTAATTCGAATGAGACTGATTCAAATTACATAAGAATGTGCTTTTGGGAGATCCTGGTAATGTTTTTCAATTTGGTAGAATTGTGTAATTTGGTCCTTCATTTGATTTAATTGTGTATTTTACCCAATATATAAGGTGCCTATAATAACTATGATCAGATATATAAAGTATACAACAAAAATCTGTGTGGCAATCAAATATGTTCATATGATATATATAATTATTAGCGCTATATACATTGAAGAGACATTTGGCTTGGTGGTAACATGATATTAGTAATATTTTTTATTCTTTCCGGTTCCAGGTTTGAGTTACAGAAATACTAGATTTTGGCGGTGGTTTAGAACCGTCGCAAAATTGATAGACATTTAGCGGCAGTTATTCTAACGGTTAACTAAAATCGCCGCTATCCGTTTAGTCGCGTTCCATTTTCCGGCGTTTCATTAACCGTCGCAAAATATTTTGCGGCGATTCAAAACTACCGCTAAACAGCTCTAGCAAACGCCGCTAAATGCCGCTTTTGTTGTAGTGATAATGCGCGTGAAATACATATACTAGTTCAAAACCATAGAAGATAGCTAGGGAGGAACGAGGAATCTTTAATTTTCTTTTCAAGTTGTGTTTAGGAAAAGAAAACTAATAATTGACACTGAATTATAAACGAAATTGAAAATACATATTATAATACCAAACATAAAGGGCTTGTACAGAAAGTTCAAATTATTGAGGGGAAAAAAGAGGCGAAGTTGTTAGCGAATATCTTTTCATTGATATATTATAAAATTGGTGGAGTGGAAATCGATGTGTACTCCTTTGCTTTGTCAAGATGATAAAGATTAAAGAAAGAAGGGGTTTTATTGGAGGTGACTTTTGTTCTCAACTGATGGAACTTGGAATGAACAAATGCAAAGTTTTTTAATTTAAAGATGTATTATTATGTGCTATGCTGCTGCATTATTCATCACCACATACATTATACTTCAAAATAGGGACACGCTCTGCAAAGCATGGCGATTCCCACTATTGATAGGGCTTCAATCATTTATATATGGATTGCTAAAATCCAAATATTGCTTTAGGACCCTTCATCCCATCTAACGACAACCATCATCACTTATTAAGGTATTATTATCAGGCTTTGTAAAGTAGATAATAATTTTTGTAAATAATGTAAATAATATAAGCTTTTAAAATTAATCCAGTAAAATAAAGAAAAATATAGGTAAATAATAAAAATATTAAACAATATGAACAATGAATATATCGGATATTCAATTCAGTAAGTATACGAATGATTATTCTAATATTAAAATTTAGGTGAGTAATTTAGAGTATAGTGTATTTTACTTGAATTGAACCAATTTTAAGACTTGTGTTCATGTTATTCAAAAAAATCATTAATTATCTAATATAACCTAATAAGTAAAAACATACTACACTCCCAAATTATTTAATATACTTAAAATAATTATCTGCACACATAATAAATTGAATATTTAATATATCTATTATTTAGTATTTTCATTATTTACTTATACTTTTCCATTATTATCATATATAACATTATTGGTCCGGTCCCTTACCATTTAGGTCATGCGTAGAGATTACTCCTCGTACATTATGTAACGTAACGCATTTGAACTGTAACTAGGGGAAGGAAAATCTAGGGTCAAAAAATTATCTTCAATTCTAACATAATAAGCAAACTCATTCCCGCCAGAAAGAAAAAATTAAAAATCCAAAGTAATAATTGCATGATAGGTAGTGCTGATTATGATAAAGGTGAGAATTTGGTCAGGAATTAACAATGGCCACCACTTGTAATAAACGTCTACCATGTTGCCTTGAAGTTTATCCAAATAAAATGCGTGATAATAAAATAATCAGTATATTAGTTTGCCAAAATAAACAAAAAAAAAACAATTATATGTTATTGATGGCCGAACGAATTAATTCACAAATTAGAGTGTACATGCTTCGGTCCAGTCTGAAAATTTGTTCTGATCTCAAACATTTTAAGAATTAATTTGGTGTGATTTTATTGGGTTTAGGACCGGATAAAGATCTCAAAAATAGACCCAGTCATTATTTCGAGTCGAATTCGAACCATAACTCGGGTCACCCGAAATCGGCCCGGTGGGCCGGTTATCATACACAATTAATATTTTGTGTTATTAGTGATGGATGATGGTAATTATTATGTGGAATTTAAGTATTGTAAATCTTAATATTTTGTGTTATTAGTCATTATATATAAGACTATAAGATAATGTTTTATGTTTAAAATGCATAAGACTTTAGACTAATGCATAATATTATGTTATTTGTATTGATTTAAATATTTGGTGTTATTAGGCAATATTAATATTGATTATGGTTATGCTTTAATTTTAGAGAATAGTTGGTTCTTGTTATATTTTTCTAAGTGAATTTTACCATGTCAAATAATGGTTGGAGTCTTAGAAATTTGGATATTTTTACATACTAACTTACAAGAAGGTATCAAGATAATATAATGTTAACGACCCGATTTTCACCCGATTTTCATCTGGTATAATTGTGGCCCGAAAGTGTATAGGTTTTATCGGGTCTAGAACTAAATTTGGGTCTAACAAATAAATCCGGTATATATTTCAGACCAAATTTAGGTCACATCAAATTCGATTTTACCGGCCATGCACATCCTACCACTAGCAAGGGGAAAGTAACTATGGGTTGATTGGCTAGTGTAACTTTTTTTTTTTAGGTGTACATTGGCTAGTATAACTTTATCATGACTTGACATTGGTCTGTGATATTCTAAAGCAACCAAAAGGCCTAGCAATAATGCAGGTTCAAACAACAAAATCCCAATCACAAACACAAAAAATGGTTCAAAAATCGAAACAACTTACTTTTGGGAAATAAAAGAATAAAAATAAATTTGGGCTTATGGAGTTGGAAGCTTGTGTGACTAGTTGGGCCTGAATCAGAAGTGATGAGTGTAGGGGGCTCCAGCAGACCCTGGTAAGCAGAGAGTACAATGACCAACAAACTAAAGAGTGTTCCCTGCTCCAACTCCATGCTGGATCCACCAATAACACCATTGACACATATACCAAAACAAAAACAAAAAAAACCATTGCTACCGGGAAGGGGACACCTAACAAGCTCTCCACTAAATGTAATGTGGCTTCCCTCCCACCCATCACTCACTTCAATCTCTTCACACCTAGTTACCTACTGTAACAATGTAACATCTACCTACTTCAACCATAAGTAAGGGGAGGTGAAAAAAAAAAGAAAAATAGTGTCAAGTGTTTAATCTAACTATTCATTGTCTTTTCTCTTTTATTTATTTCTAGTTCTACTTATAAAATTAAAAGTGAGAGATTATATTTTATTTTCTCTAAGTATTAAAAAAAATGAAGAGATCCATTTCCGTAATATCCCTAATACACTGATTGGAGTGTGGAGGTTTGGTTAATGGTATCATATCCTTTACAATTCTATCATAACCTTACCACCATATGTTAAATTAGTAACTAAACCAAATTATTGCATATACATGTTGCATGTGCAAGACCTTAATTAGGACAAGTTGCACTCCATTCCGGTGTGATGTTTTGTCAAGTACTAGTAGCAACTTGTTACCAAAATCTCTAAAAACAGTAAATATTTAATTAGAAATTAAATAATTACCCCCGCTATCGCAATCAATAAAAAAAATAAATTGTATCATCATTATAACCGCATACTGCGCTCATCTCTAATTAGTAATTAAGGAACGCACAATTGACAATCCTGCATCATCGTCATAAATGGTAAACCTGTAACTCAATGGTTTTTACTTATTTGGGTCCTTTTAATTCGTTTCTCATACAAGCCATTCTTTTATATCAGAATAATTTGTTTATTTGAGAATAATGGCTCCGCTGATTCTGTGAAGAAACTACTCTCACGTCGACTACACTTAATACAAAACATAAAAAATCCCTCTACCATATTTGAAAAGGTAAGCTAATAAGTAATAATTCTTGTTTAATGATGCATAAAGCAAAGTAAATGGTGGAGGAGACGTGGCATATATAGTGAAAATAATATGCCATAGTGATGGTGGTTGGAGATGGACATGTGGGGGTGTCATGCAAGAATGTGGGAAACCAAAACCAATCTAAATTCAGGGAATGCACGAAATCATGAAGCTGATTTGGGGGGTTTAGGTTAATAGTTTCAATTAGTAATAGTTTGTTATAATTGAAAGTTTGAAAAACGTTGGTTTAGGTGAGGTTGGAGGAAAACGTGGACGTGGATGGAGTGTCCCACGGAAAGAAAGACATGCGGCGCCGTTGTATGAAAAAGCCCTCTGCTCCTCTTCTCAAATCTCAAATGCCGAGGCAGCAGAGACCGAGTGAGAACGGTCAAAAAGCGATGAGGAATAGTGGGTCCCGCAAGAATGGGTTTGCACTTTGCAGTTTGCTTTTCATGTGAGAGATGGGGCCCACCAACTCCCGCTTTGGCGGGAAGCCGTCTATTCCCGCCACACCATGGTAACTAACCCCACAACTGCCGTTTAGTTAAACAGTTGGAGCGTCGAGGCTCGAGGCACGGACATAAAGAAAGACAATAGGCAGCCGGGGAACGTGTTTTCTGACCCAATGTCATGTGATCAAAGATCAGATATCACACTAGCCATACCAGCCCCTTCCCAACACCTGTCAGTTCAGACAGAGTTGCCGTTGACCCTCGTAAGAGAGACACAGAGAGAAATACTTTCTATATGAAATTATGAATTAAGCCAACATAAACATATCTGATAAACTCCTCAACTACTGTACATAAGATGAGTTCATCATTTGTTATTTCATTATCAAAATAACATCAAACAAAAGAAATATGTATTCTCAATTTTATCAATTTTTTAAAAATCAAATCGCTCAATATAGTTTCTTTGTTTTCGTATATCAAGTATTTATTTCGAAGGAATATAATGAAAAAAGTAAAAACAAAAGGAAGAAAAAAATGAAATAGAAGTTTAATTTTTTCTTTAGTTGTTTAAATTAAAAAATGTATATAATCAATTTCTTTTCCATAATTCTCTTTTATTTTTTAAAAAAATTAGAGCATTAACAGAATTTATTGTGTTTGACTAATAATTAGTCAGTTATTAAAAAATGTAAACTAAAAATATATTATTAGATTATTAAATCAAATAAATTAAACTAATAACTAAAAATACTAGCAAAAACTAATAAATTTTGTTACCTCTTGAATTTTTTTTAATCAAATAAAAGAAATCAATCTATGTTTTTTATTCTTTCTTCCATTAATTTTTTTTACACCTCACCTCAAACAAACAAAGCCCAAGAGTAATAATGTATAAATTTATGACTTCGTGTATAGTATGTAAATCTCTCCTACAAAACAATATCTATCTTAAAGCAATTTATTTGATCAAATTCTAATAATCTATCCAGAATAGAAAACAGAAAGGAATCATGGATAATCAACAATAAGGGATACATCCATGGCTGCATTATGATTCTGATTAACACGCCTACATTATGATTAACACACGTAGACTGTACTCTTAAATTATTCAATTACGCCTTTTATAAATAATGCATCCATTATTTTATGAGTTTTTACAAAGTCATTGTCATGATCAACTAACTCTAATAATAATATTTTGCAACAACTTACCATAAAGTGGTTACTATTCTGCTACTACTTATTATGACATTCCCAAATAAATCGGAGGTAGTATGGCTCTTAACTTCAGTTTGATCTGAAAAACTTTCCGCAACAAGATTTTGGAGTTGGCTCGTCAAATTTTGGGTAATTAACACCACTAAATCAATTATTTTTTAATATTATATGATTGTCCTAAAAATAAAAGTACTACATGAATGTCTAAATTTACACTAAAATGATGTAAATCAAGATTATTGAATTTGATTTATATAGAGTACATGTAAATTAAATGAATTGGCTTCAATTTATAAGAAAAGAGCGTAATATCAAATAAATCAAAGTTATTAATGTCGATTTACTTAATTATATTAACAACAACATAAATCGAAACTACTGATTCGATTTATATATATATATTGGGACAATGTAATAAGTTCAATTTAGGTTTAATTATTCTGTTGGTTCCTATAGTTTCACGAAATTTTTAATTAGATCTCTATATTTTTTTCTTTTAATCAGATTCCTGCACCAAATTTGTTTTTCAATTAGGTCCTATTGGTAGTAATTAGCTTAATTGTATAGGGAGTCAACTAAAAAAAATTAGTACAAAGACCCAAATAAAAGGGAAAAAAAGTGTAGAGACCCAATTAAAAAAAATTAGTACAATGACTCAATTAAAAAGAAAAAAAGTATAGAAACCTAATTAAAAATTTTGCGGAACTATAGTCTACAGGGGCCAATAGAGTAATTACACCTTCGATTTATCTATGTGCATCACTTATACAAAGATGAATAGAACGTTAAATCCTAGTTAAAGTGGGCTCACAATGGCCAGTAAAAATTATTTTTTAGTTCTTGTACATTAGAGAGGGACGAGTAGAATAATTTAAAAATAGGATAATTTAATAATATTGAAAGCCAATTAATTTAAAAACGTTATTTAAAAAATAAATCTTTCTCATAATTATATAATTATGAATGTATGATATGAAAAATACTTTTCAAAAAATTATTCTAATGCTTAACTTCTAAACACCGAATTATTCATTTAAATAGTTAAATTTTTATGTAACCTAATATAACAAAATAATAATGCTACACATCCAAATATTTTTGTTAACCAAGTCCAACCAAGTTGGTCTAATATAAATAAAAATCAGCTATAGATAGTATTATTTCAAGTCTTATTATTTAACTTGGTTAGACTTGGTTTATAAAAAAAAAATTAAATATATAACTGTTACGATGGGTAACTGGAGATTAGTGGGTTGGACTCGTTGGGTTGGTCCAATCGTCTG
Organism: Arachis hypogaea; assembly: GCF_003086295.3. Classification (NCBI taxonomy): domain Eukaryota; kingdom Viridiplantae; phylum Streptophyta; class Magnoliopsida; order Fabales; family Fabaceae; genus Arachis; species Arachis hypogaea. The sequence continues at coordinate 13,222,736 of NC_092040.1, forward strand.
AAGGAGGAAGTCTCCGACTTGATATGCGTCTGGGAGTCGCCGTCCGACTTGTGTGTATGAAAGAATGGGAGGTGGTACTTGCAAAGACACTCTGATGCCTAATCTACATATAGCTCCCACGTAGTGGATTCTTCCTCTTGATCTCCTGCGTATTCTGCTACAAAGTCAGTGAGGCACTGTGCTTTTATTACAGCCCGAGTTTCGTACTTTAGGTCTAACTCGGATAACTCTATTACCCATTGAATCATTCTACCCGCAATATCCGTCTTTTGGAGGATTTGCTTCATGGACTGGTTTGTTCGAACCTTTATTGTGTGAGCTTGGAAATAAGGCCGTAACCTTCGAGAGGCTACTATTAAGGCATACGCAAACTTCTCGAGTTTTTGATACCTTAATTCAGGGCCTTGTAGGACTTTGCTGGTGAAATATACAGGATACTGCCCGACCTCGTCTTCCCGTATTAGAGCTGATGCTACAGCTTTGTCTGCTATCGACAAATACAAGACGAGTTCTTCCCCAACTTTAGGTCGGGTCAGAATGGGAGGTTGGCTTAAAAACCTTTTGAATTCCTGGAATCCTTCTTCGCACTCAGGAGTCTATTCGAACTGGCATCCTTTTCTTAGTAGAGAGAAGAGTGGTATGGATCTTTGTAACACCCAACCATACAGAGTCTTATGCTTAAGTCATAATTCAGAGATGGCAAGGTATTACGACCTCAAAAATGAAAATTTAGTATGAATAGTATTGTGAAAAATGATTATAACTAGGAGCCTTTTTAAGAAAAAAGGGGTAAAACAAAATTCGTAATTCGAAAGCGCAACACTTCGATCGATAACACAACGAACAAGGATAAACCAACGCGAAATTATATATATACCAAAGAGTGTCAAAAATGGGAATATCAAAACCCAAATCCGGATGCGAAGATAACCGGTCCAAGCATAGCAATATATACATATAATAAAATAAGGAAACCCCAAGGAAACCCAAAGGGACACAAATACAGAAAACCTATTCTCCAAAAATCCCCTCTAAGAGGAGTCATCACAGTTTGTATTATTTAATGGAGAAAGAAGTATCTAAGCAAGACATATAAACCAAAACAGAGTCCCGAGAATAAAGGATCTTCGCTAATCCAGAAGTCTCCAGCATGCCTCAGCGAGAAACCTCACGTCCTGCATTTGAAAACCACAAAATCCGCATGGGTGAGAACCAGAGGTTCCCAGCATGGTAACAGTTCCCACATATATAACATGTAATAATAAAGGAAAGGCAAAGGCAATCCTAGAACTTCCTCCAGATAAAATCAAAGCTTATAAACAAGCTAAACCATAAGTGGCAACAGACTAAAGATCCTTCAATCCAACTAATACTTCCCTTTCCAATTTCTTCAGACCTCCCAACCACCAGCAGGAGTATAATATGGCAAACACAGTTATTTCAGACAAGAGATATACAAGTAGGAACAGATAAGACATTTAGACAGATAGCAAGTAATATGCAGTCAAGTAGGCAATCTCAAATAATTCACATAGTATGCATATGATGAATGCCTGTCCCTAATGGCTGATGATATCATCTGTCAGTTATAGAGCCAACCCGACAAGTCCTGGTAGCTAACCATTGGACTGTCCTTCTGTCGTGTCTCCCCAACTCGAGTTATACTCAATATAAACTTGATCATAATCATGATCCATATCCATCATCCTCACTGGTGAATATTTATGGGGGTGAGCTCATCCGAGGCTTTCACAGTGCCCGGCCACCCTGACGACATAGGGTCAAAAGAGCTTCGAGTCTCAACCTGGAACACGTGGTGGCTAGCTACTGCTTTCTTCCAGGAAAACTCTTATCTCCGATAGTGGAAGTGAAAACATTCATAATTCATTCAACAACATATATGCATTTATTCTTAGCCAAAATCATGGCTGCGCCGTAACACGGCAATAATCTAGCCATCCGACTCACGATTAAATCCATAACCAGCCAATTCATTAACAATTACGGCCCTTCGGCCCATGGCATAACAAGCACTTCCACTGCCATTCTCCGCATCTCACATAATCAACTTTGATCCTCATTGATTATTCATTTTTCCCTTGTTTCACTCGCAAGTTATCACATTCACTAGCTCCTTTCCTCATTGCTAGGCATATCATAATGATTTAAGACATAAGTGGTGAGATTAGAGGCTTAGAAGTATGAAATTTGGCTTTTAAAATTCAAAAATCAAATTTGGGATGGAAACAGGGCCATGCGTACGCGTACTCCACGCGCACACGTGGATGGCCACAAAGCTCATCGACGCGTATGCGTCATACACGCGGACGCGTGGATCAAAAAATAGCCAAACGACGCGTACGCGTTAGCCACGTGTACGCGTGGGTGCGTTTGCGCTCCAAGCACAAAACTGGCACAACTCTCGGAAAAATGGTTGGGCATTTGGTGCAGCGCATCGACGAGCCCGCGCACACCACGCGCACGCGTTGATGGTGCCTTCTCGAAGAACGACGCGTACGCGCCAAGTGCGCCTACGCGCGGAAGGTCATTCTGCTAAAAATTTTCTAAGTTAAAAGCTGCAGAATTCACAAATTCAACCCCCAATCTTCTGACGGACATAACTTTCTCATTTTAAATTGTTTTCTGCCCATTCTTCCAACGACATGGACATTCCGGATCCAATTTCATTTCTAAACAAGTTTGGTACAAAACGGGGATCCTTAATCCAAGTTATGTCCTATCAAAATATCCCCAAAAACCATGTTTTCATACAAAACCACAAGGTGCCATTTTCAAAACAAGTCATTTTCAACTCTTTTCAAAATCAACCAAAACATGCCAATTTCAACCCTTTTTGAAATCAATCAAAATGTACCAAAATCAACATCAAGCCTCCTCAACTCACACATCAACACTTCACCACAATCCACAAAACATCATCCCACCATTTTAATACTTCTCAATCAAATGGCTAAGAGACAAACACATAAACATGTCATACATACTTTCTCATCTCAATTTTCAATAATACCATTTCCAATTAACCATCATTACACATACTCAATATCATACTCACCATCAACATGGTGTCACCCACAATTCAACTTCAATCACTCATCAAGCATATATCACAACATGCACAATTCTCATACATCATACTATCAAGGCATCAATAATCATCATCACATATATGACCACATCATATATCTCAACCATTCAATAATATCAATAATTCAATGCCTATCTTAGGGCCTCTAGCCTAAGTATTTCCCACCACATTACATATTAGATACAAGAAACCGAGATCATACCTTAGCCGATTTTCCAAGCTCAACCGGAGCACTTGCAAACCACTTTTCCTCAAGCTCTCAAGGTCTCAACACCTCCAAGAATAGATTTTTGGATACAAAACCCTCTTCAAGCTTTTCAAAGTCTCAATCAAGCTCAAATATTTATATATACACAACCTAAGCCACAATCATCATACCCATACACAACATCTCAATACCCAAACATCATAGAACAATAAATTACACTAGGGTTGAGAATCTTACCACACCCAAGGTCCAAGGAGATAAGATTAATCTTCTTCTTCAAGAGAGTTGGGTCCTATAACATCAAAGAGCCCAAAGTCTCAAGATTTTGTCCATAAAACTCGAAAACTAGGGCTGAAAATTCGAAGAGCAAAATGTGGCTTACCTTAAGATTGGTCGTATGGGTTTTGTAGATCTATTTGCAGTGAATGTGTGGCCACAAACGGTGCGGTAATCGGAGATCTAGATCAAAAGTTATGGTAGTTTGAAGATCAAGTGAGGGTTAGAACCTTGGAGAGTGTTCTTCCCCTATTTCTTCTCATTTTTAGCGTGTGAGTGTGTCAAGTAAGGAGGGAGAGTGCTGAAAATTAGGGTTTTGGTTTAGTTTAGTTGGGCCAAGGGCCCACTTTGGGTTTGTTTGGTCCGTTCGATCCAATCTTGGTCTGAATATATTCCACAAAATTGGTACCGAAATTCTCGTCTCAATCTCCTCTATCATATTAAGCCATAAAAATCACATCTTTGGATTTCTAGAATAAATTCTCATTTATGGGTTAATTAGCCATTAATTAATCGGGTTTTACATTCTACCCACCTAATTGGGAATTTTGCCCATAAAATTCAAATTCAAATACCTGAGAATAAGTGCGGATAATCCATTCGCATCTCCGACTCAAGTTCCCAAGTGTGTTCCTCAACATCGCCTCGAATCCATGCCACTTTGACTAATGAAACCTCTTTTCCACGCAACTGTTTGATACTAGTATCATCAATTCTGACTGGAGCCACTGGAAGCGTCAAATCTCCTCTTAACTGAACCGATTCAGGTTCCAACACATGGCTAGCATCAGGAGTGTACTTCCGAAGCTGTGACACGTGAAACACGTCGTGCAGGTTCGAAAGATGAGGTGATAAAGCCATTCGATACGTCACCGGTCTGACCCTCTCCAGGATTTGAAATGGACCAATGTATCGAGGATTCAACTTCTTCGCTTTAATCGCCCTACCTACTCCTCTGGTCGGAGTAACCTTAAGGAAAACATGATCTCCTTCCTCAAATTCCAAGGGTTTCCGCCTCTGATCGGCGTAACTCTTCTGACGACTCTGCGCTGTAAGCATCCTATCTCGGATTTTCTTGACTTGTTCAGTGGTCTCAGCTATCATTTCCGGCCCCAACAAGCCTTTCTCTCCAGCTTCATACCAACATAGCAGAGATTGACATTTTCTCCCATACAAGGCCTCATACGGAGCCATTCTGATGCTTGCATGATAACTATTATTGTATGCAAACTCCACTAATGGCATATACCGATCCCAACTCGTCGGTTGGTCCAAAACGCAAGCTCTCAACATATCCTCTAGTGTTTGGATTGTCCTCTCGGATTGACCATCTGTTTGAGGATGGTAAGCTATACTCAAGCTTAATCGGGTTCCAAAAGCTTTCTGAAATGCACCCCAGAACCTCGAAGTGAAATGAGGATCTTTATCAGAGATTATAGTAGCAGGTACACCATGAAGTCTCACGATCTCCTTTATGTATAACCGTGCTAGCTCCTCAAGGGTGTAAGTCATCCGAATGGGTAAAAAGTGAGCTGACTTCGTCAGTCGGTCCACAATCACACAGATAGCATCAAAACCAGCCCTAGTCCTTGGCAATCCCGACACAAAGTCCATTGCAATACTTTTCCACTTCCATTGCGGAACCTCTAAAGGTTGCAACATCCCAGAAGGTCTTTGATGTTTAATCTTTACCTTTTGACAAGTTAAGCACTTTGAAACATATTCCGCCACATCATTCTTCATACCCATGCACCAAAACATCGCCTTTAAATCATGGTACATCTTAGTACTTCCCGGGTGAATGGAGAATCCGCTTTTGTGTGCCTCCTTTAAGATATCTTGCCTCAAAGTGCCAACATCTGGCACAATGATCCTACCCTTGAATCTCCATAACCCATCTTTTTCTTCCGACACTCTCCACTGTTTCCCTTGCTCAATAGCCGATAACACCTTCCATAACGCTTCATCATTTAAATGAGCCTTTAGGAGTTCGGACTTAAAGTCACTTGAGATTTCTAATCGGCTCAAACACAGAGTTCTAGATACTTCTCGAGCACCAATTTTCAGACTCTCGAATCCCTTGAGCAACTTCTCCTCTTGAAGCATCATCCAAGCTGCATATAACGACTTCCGACTTAACGCATTCACCACTACATTCGTCTTTCCTGGATGGTAATTTAACTCAAAGTCGTAGTCCTTCAATAATTCCATCCACCTCCTCTGCTTCATATTAAGTTCTTTCTGATCAAAGAGATATTTCAAGCTCTTGTGATCGGAGAAGACTTGGAACTTAACCCCATAGAGATAATGCCTCCACACCTTCAAGGCAAACACAACCGCAGCGAGTTCCAAATCGTGCGTAGGGTAACTAACTTCATGAGGTCTCAACTGCCGTGAGGCATATGTCACCACATTATGATGCTGCATTAGCACGCACCCTAGACCCTTTAATGAGGCATCACAATACACCTCAAATGGGTCGTTCAGCGCAGGTAACACCAACACAAGTGCAGTAGTCAACTTTTTCTTCAATGCCTGAAAGCTCTCCTCGCACTCGGGAGTCCAAACAAATGGTGTGTCCTTGCGGGTTAACTTTGTCAATGGCAAAGCTAATTGCGAAAAGCCTTTGATGAACCTTCGGTAATAGCCAGCTAAGCTCAGAAAACTCCTTATCTCAGTTAATGTGGTTGGTTACTTCCAATCCATCACAGCCTCCACCTTAGCTGGATCTACAACTATTCTCTTCTTACTCACCACGTGACCCAAAAACTTCACCTCACTCTTCCAAAACTTACACTTAGACAGTTTCGCATAGAGTTTCTTCTCCTTTAGAATCTGCAACACGGTCCTCAAGTGTTATGCATGCTCTTCTTCAGTCTTGGAGTAAATCAGTATGTCGTCAATGAAGACAACAACGAATTTATCCAGAAACGGACAGAACACGCTGTTCATATAATCCATCAATACTGCAGGAGCATTTGTCAACCCAAAGGACATTACAGTGTACTCGTAATGACCATAACGAGTCCTGAAAGTAGTCTTAGGGATATCCTCACCCCTCACCCTTATCTGGTGATAATCGGATCGCAAATCGATCTTGGAGAAAACCTTAGCTCCTTGTAACTGATCCATGAGATCATCAATTCTCGGCAATGGGTACTTATTCTTTATTGTAACCTTATTCAGCTGCCTGTAATCCACACAGAGCCGCATACTCCCATCTTTCTTCTTTACCAGTAACACTGGAGCACCCCATGGGGAAACACTTGGTCGGATAAAGTTCTTACCCAACAAATCCTCTAACTGAGACTTTAGCTCGGACATCTCTAACGGTGACATTCTATAAGGAGCACTTGAGATTGGTCCCGCCCCAAGCACTAATTCAATAGCAAACTCAACCTCTCAGTTAGGTGGAAATTCATCAATGTCATCGGGAAACACCTCCGAAAACTCACACACTACCGGAATCTAATCCAACCTTTGATCATCACCTGAAACACCCGTGGTTAACAATAGGATACCCTGACATTCGATTCCGGAATAATTCACCATCATCAAATTCAAGTAATAATTATTCACCATGACCGGCCCTTCTGTATCTTCCGGCATAAAGTACACCGACTTTGTAGAACAATCAAGCAGGACATGGTTCTCAGATAACCAGTCCAATCCCAAGATAAGATCAAGACCGATCATCGGTAAGCAGATTAAATTATGGACAAAATCACGTAGCTTGAATCTAAACGAAACTTTTGGGCATCCTAGCCTAGTTACCATGGCTTCATGGGTAGCATTATACACTTTTAGTTCATAACTTAAGGTTACGATCTTCAATCCTAACTCATGGGCTTTCTCAAATGCAATGAATGAATGCGATGCTCCCGAATCAAATAAAGCATTTAAAGTTTGACCATCCATTTCACAATTACCTCGGATAAGTGCCTCAGATCCCTCAGCACCTATAGCTGAAGTGGTGAACACTCGACCAGTCTGTTGTGCTTTCCCAGCACCTTGCTTCTACTTCTTCGGATAATTTGCGGCTTTATGTCCCGCCTTTCCATAATTGTAGTACAAACCCCATCCCGCCTTGCATGGTGCTCCAGGATGGTGACTTCCACACCTAGCACAAGCTTGCTCATTCTGCGGCTGCTTTCCAAACCTTTTTCCTTGGGAGTTGTTGTTGTTGGGCCTCCTAAAAAAACCTCCCCTCTTGAAAGGTGGACCTCTAGGTGCAAAGCTCTTCCCTCGGTTCTGTGTGAATGATCCTTTGTGACTCCCTCTCTAGTCTCTCAGTAGCTGCCTTCTTCACGCACTCTTCAGCAACTATACACTTGTTCACCAACTCGGAAAAAGTTCTGATCTCCATTGGTCCCACTGAGCTGAATATATCACTCCGGAGTCCTCCTTCATACTTAACGCACTTCCACTCCTCATAGTCTCCCGGAGTCCCCTAGCACATACAGGAGAACCTGAACAACTCATCAAACTTGTCAGTATACTCAGATACAAACATAGTACCCTGCTTCAGCTGCAGTAACTCAAGTTCCTTAGCCATCTTAACAGAAGTCGGAAAGTACTTGGTGCACGAAATTGTGATCATCAATGGCGCCATCAACATGGTACGCTCAATTGCAATATCAACTATTTATCACAACTTCGCACAACTAACCAGCAAGTGTACCGGGTCGTCCAAGTAATAAACCTTACGCGAGTAAGGGTCGATCCCACGGAGATTGTTGGTATGAAGCAAGCTATGGTCACCTTGTAAATCTCAGTCAGGCATATTCAAATAGTTATGGATGATATACGAATAAAGCATAAAATAAAGATAGAGATACTTATGTAATTCATTGGTAAGAATTTCAGATAAGCGTATGGAGATGCTTTGTCCCTTCCGTCTCTCTGCTTTCCTACTGTCTTCATCCAATCCTTCTTACTCATTTCCATGGCAAGCTGTATGTAGGGTTTCACCGTTGTCAGTGGCTACCTCCCATCCTCTCAGTGAAAATGTTCAACGCACCCTGTCACGGCACGGCTAATCATCTGTCGGTTCTCAATCAGGTTGGAATAGAATCCAGTGATTCTTTTACGTCTGTCACTAACGCCCAGCCTTCAGGAGGTTGAAGCTCGTCACAGTCATTCAATCATTGAATCCTACTCAGAATACCACAGACAAGGTTTAGACCTTCCGGATTCTCTTGAATGCCGCCATCAATTCTAGTTTATACCATGAAGATTCTGATCAAGGGATCCAAGAGATAAACATTCAAGCCTTGTTTGCTTGTAGAACAGAAGTGGTTGTCAGGCACTCGTTCATAAGTGAGAATGATGATGAGTGTCACATAATCATCACATTCATCATGTTCTTGGGTGCAAATGAATATCTTAGAACAAGAATAAACTGAATTGAATAGAAGAACAATAGTAATTGCATTAATACTCGAGGTACAGCAGAGCTCCATACCTTAATCTATGGTGTGTAGAAACTCCACCGTTGAAAATACATAAGAACAAGGTCTAGGCATGGCCGAGAGGCCAGCCCCCATGATCTAAGAACTAGACGTCCAAAGATGATCAAAAGATCTAAAATGATCCAAAGATGATCAAAAGATCTAAAATGATCCAAAGATGATCAAAAGATCTAAAATGATCCAAAGATGAAAATACAATAGCAAAAGGTCCTATTTGTAGAGAACTAGTAGCCTAGGGTTTACAGAGATGAGTAAATGACATAAAAATCCACTTTCGGGCCCACTTGGTGTGTGCTTGGGCTGAGCATTGAAGCATTTTCGTGTAGAGACTTCTCTTGGAGTTAAACGCCAGCTTTTGTGCCAGTTTGGGCGTTTAACTCCCATTCTTGTGCCAGTTCCGGCGTTTAACGCCGGGCAGTTTTGAGCTGATTTGGGACGCCAGTTTGGGCCATCAAATCTCGGGCAAAGTATGAACTATTATACATTGCTGGAAAGCCCAAAATGTCTACTTTCCAACGCCATTGAGAGCGCGCCAATTGAGCTTCTGTAGCTCCAGAAAATCCACTTCGAGTGCAGGGAGGTCAGAATCCAACAGCATCTGCAGTCCTTTTCAGCCTCTGAATCAGATTTTTGCTCAAGTCCCTCAATTTCAGCTAGAAAATACCTGAAATCACAGAAAAACACACAAACTCATAAAAGTCCAGAAAAGTGAATTTTAACTAAAAACTAATAGAAATATACTAAAAACTAACTAAAACATACTAAAAACATACTAAAAACAATGCCAAAAAGCGTACAAATTATCCGCTCATTAGTACTTCTTATAGAACTCCTCTCAGAAGACATCCCAGGTGATATAGTCATCACCCTGCTGTAGGAGACATCGGATTCCCTGCCACCAATGTGACGCTTCCCCAGTGAGAAAATAGGTAGCGAACTCAACACGCTGCCCTTCCGGTACCACCTACGCTTGTAGTGCTCGCTCTATAGCCTGAAACCATGTATCGGCTTTAGTCGGGCTAGTAGTTCCCTTGAACTTAAGTGGATTAACCTTCAAAAAGTTTGCCAATGTCATCGGGCCCTGAACTCTACCTCTGTCATTACCATGGTTGTTCATCTGTTGACCAAGAGCCTCAGCAGTGGCTTGCATAGCAGCAGCCATATTCTCCAATGCAGTCATAAAGTTCACCGAGTCATTAGGGTTAATCTCCGGTGCATGAGCATTCGTATGACCTCTCCCACGGCCTCTACCGCGTCCACGAGGTGCCATCTGGTTCCTATACACACCAAACAATCGATATTAAGTTGATCAGTCTCAATATCGAAAGTTTAGTGCTTCAAAGTCCCAAATGCATGCTCATGAACGTTTATGCCAATTATATCAAGCAGATATACTAACAGCACATAACACACATACAGAGAATGCACAAAAGCATAGTCAGTCCGTTCCTCAGGCTCTACAGGAACGAACTGCTCTGATACCATAATGTAACACCCTACCATACAGAGTCTTATGCTTAAGTTATAATTCAGAGATGGCAAGGTATTACGACCTCAAAAATGAAAATTTAGTACGAATAGTATTGTGAAAAATGATTATAACTAGGAGCCTTTTTAAGAAAAAGGGGTAAAACAAAATTCGTAACTCAAAAGTACAACACTTTGATCGATAATGTAACAAACAAGGGTAAACCAACGCAAAATTATATATATACAAAAGAGTGTCAAAAATGGGAATATCAAAACTCAAATCCGGATGCGAAGATAACCGGTCCGAGCATAGCAATATATACATATAATAAAATAAGAAAACCCTAAGAAAACCCAAAGGGACACAAATACAGAAAACCTATTCTCCAAAAATTCCCTCTAAGAGGAGTCATCACAGTTTGTATTATTTAATGGAGAAAGAAGTATCTAAGCAAGACATATAAACCAAAATAGAGTCTCGAAAATAAAGGATCTTCGCTAATCCAGAAGTCTCCAGCATGCCTCAGCGAGAAACCTCACGTCCTGCATCTGAAAACCACAAAATCCGCATGGGTGAGAACCAGAGGTTTTCAGCATGGTAACAGTTCCCACATATATAACATGTAATAATAGAGGAAAGCCGAAGGCAATCCTAGAACTTTCTCCAGATAAAATCAAAGCTTATAAACAAGCTAAACTATAAGTGGCAACTGACTAAGGATCCTTCAGGCTAACTAATACTTCCCTCTCCAATTTCTTCAGACATCCCAACCACCAGCAGGAGTATAATATGGCAAACACAGTTATTTCAGACAAGAGATATATAAGTAGGAATAGATAAGGCATTTAGACAGATAGCAAGTAATATGCAGTCAAGTAGGCAATCTTAAACAATTCACATAATATGATGAATGCCTGTCCCTAATGCTGATGATATCATCTGTCGGTTATAGAGCCAACCCGACAAGTCCTGGTAGCTAACCATTGGACTGTCCCTCTGTCGTGTCTCCCTAACTCGAGTTATACTCAATATAAACTTGATCATAATCATGATCCAAATCCATCACCCTCACTGGTGAATATTTATGGGGGTGAGGTCATCCATGGCTTTCACAGTGCCCGGCCACCCTGACGACATAGGGTCAAAAGAGCTTCGAGTCTCAACCTGGAGCACGTGGTGGCTAGCCACTTCTTTCTCCCAGGAAAACTCTTATCTCTGATAGTGGAAGTGCAAACATTCACAATTCATTCAACAATATATATGCATTTATTCTTAGCCAAAATTATGGCTCCGCCGTAACACGGCAATAATCTAGCCATCCGGCTCACGGTTAAAACTATAACCAGCCAATTCATTAACAATTACGGCCCTTCGGCCCATGGCATAATAGGCACTTCCACCGCCATCCTCTGCATCTCACATAATCAACTTTGATCCTCATTGATCTTTCATTTTTCTCTTGCTTCACTCGTAAGTTATCACATTCACTAGCTCCTTTCCTCATTGCTAGGCCTATTATAACGATTTAAGACATAAGTTGTGAGATCGGAGGCTTAGAAGTATGAAATTTGACTTTTAAAACTCAAAAATCAACTTTGGGATGAAAATAGGGCCACGCGTACGCGTACTCCACGCACACGCGTGGATGGCCACAAAGCTCATCGACGCGTATTCGTCATACACGCGGACGCGTGGATCGAAAAATAGCCAAACGACGTGTACATGTCAGCCACGCGTACACGTGGGTGCGTTTGCGCCCTAAGCACAAAACTGGCACAACTCTTGGGAAAATGGCTGGGCATTTAGTGCAGCGCATCGACGCGCCCGTGCACACCACGCGTACGCGTGGATGGTACCTTCTCGAAGAATGACGCGTACGCGCCAAGTGCGCCTACGCGCAGAGGGTCATTTTGCTAAAAAGTTTCTAAGTTAAAAGCTGCAGAATTCACAGATTCAACCCCCAATCTTCCGACGGACATAACTTTCTCATTTTAAATCATTTTCCGCCCGTTCTTCCAACGGCATGGACATCCCAAATTCAATTTCATTTCTAAACAAGTTTGGTACAAAACGAGGATCCGTAGTCCAAGTTATGTCCCGTCAAAATATGCCCAAAAACCATGTTTTCATACAAAACCACAAGGTGCCATTTTCAAAACAAGCCATTTTCAACTCTTTTTAAAATCAACCAAAACATGCCAATTTCAACCCTTTTTGAAATCAATCAAAATGTACCAAAATCAATATCAAGCCTCCTTAACTCACACATCAACACTTCACCATAATCAATAAAACATCATCCCACCATTTTAACACTTCTCAATCAAATGGCTAAGAGACAAACACATAAATATGTCATACATACTTTCTCATCCTAATTTCCAATAATACCATTTCTAACTAAGCATCATTACACATACTAAATATCATACTCACCATCAACATGGTGTCACCCACAATTCAACCTTAATTACTCATCAAGCGTATATCACAATATGCATAATTATCATACATCATACCATCAAGGCATCAATAATCATCATCACATATATGACCACATCATATATTTCAACCATTCAACAACATCAACAATTCAATGCCTATCTAAGGGCCTCTAGCCTAAGTATTTCCCACCACATTACATATTAGATACGAGAAACCGAGACCATACCTTAGCCGATTTCCCAAGCTCATCCGGAGCACTTCCAAACCACTTTTCCTCAAGCTCCCAAGGTATCAACACCTCCAAGAATAGATTTTTGCATACAAAACCCTCTTCAAGCTTTTCAAGTCTCAATCAAGCTCAAATATTCACATATACACAACGTAAGTCACAATCATCATACCCATACACAACATCTCAATACCCAAACATCATAGAACAAGAAATTACACTAGAGTTGAGAATCTTACCACACCCAAGGTCCAAGGAGACAAGATTAATCTTCTCCTTCAAGAGAGTTGGGTCCTATAACATCAAAGAGCCCAAAATCTCAATATTTTGTCCATAAAACTCGAAAACAAGGGCTGGAAATTTGAAGAGCAAAACATGGATTACCTCAAGATTGGTTGTATGGATTTTGTAGAGCTCTTCACGGTGAATGCGTGGCTGTAAACAGTGCGGAAATCGGAGCTCTAGATCAAAAGTTATGGTGATTTGAAGATCAAGTGAGGGTTAGAATCTTGGAGAGTATTCTTCTCCCATTTCTTCTCATTTTCAGCGTGTGAGTGTGTCAAGTGAGGAGAGAGAGTGCTGAAAACTAGAGTTTTGGTTTAGTTTAGTTGGGCCAAGGGCCTACTTTGGGTCCGTTTGGCCCGGTTTGGCCCGTTCGGTCCAATCTTGGTCCGAATTCCACAAAATTGGTACCGAAATTCTCGTCTCAATCTCCTCTATCATATTAAGCCATAAAAATCACATCTTTGGCTTTCTAGAATAAATTCTCATTTATGGGTTAATCAGCCATTAATTAACTAGGTTTTACAATCTTAATGCTGATCCCACCAAGAACCTGGAAAGGGCGTCAAGTTGGCCGTTCAGCTGCTGGACCTCTTTCAAGCAAGTCGGGCTTTTTATTTCTAGGACTGCTTGGCTTCGATTCCCCTTTGTGTAAGCATGAATCCTAGAAACTTTTCTGCCTCCACCGCAAAGGTGTATTTTGCGGGATTTAGCCTCATCCCGTGCATCCTTATGGTGCTGAAAACTTGCGAAAGGTTAGCCAGGAGGTCGGCCTCATCCTTGATTTTTACTAGCCTGTCGTCTACGTAGACTTTGATTAATCCCCTAAGGTGAGGCGCAAACACCTTATTCATCAGCCTTTGATATGTGGCTCCGAAATTTTTCAGCCTAATGGACATGACCACATAGCAATTGTTTGCTCTAGGCGTGATGAATGATGTTTTCTCTTGATTTGGCTTGTACATCGGGATTTGATTGTATCCTGAGTATGCATCCATAAATGACAAGTACTGATATCCTGAGCTGTAGTCTACTAGGGTATCAATGCTTGGGAGTGGATATGGGTCTTTGGGACACGCCTTGTTTAGGTCGGAGTAATCGACGCACATCCTCCACTCGCTGTTTTGTTTTTTGACTAGCACCACATTTGCTAGCCACGCTGGATATTTGACCTCTTTGATGAACCTGGCTTCTAGGAGGACTTGCACTTGTTCTTCCACTACTTAAGCTCGTTCAGGTTCAAGCTTCCTTCTTCTTTGTTGAACAAGTCGCGAACCGGGGTATACTGATAGTTTGTGCGACATGAGTTCGGGATCTATCCATGGCACGTCGGAAGCTTTCCAGGCGAAGAGGTCGGAATTTTCTCTTAGGAGCCTTATAAGTTTTTTCCTGAATTCTTCTTTCTGGCTGGCTCCTATGTTGGTGTTTTTTCCTTCCTCTTCTCCGACCTGTACTTCCTCAGTTTTTTCCCCTAGTTTTGGTCGTAACTCTTCCTTGGCTCTGACTCCTCCGAGCTCAATTGTGTGCACCTCCTTGCCTTTTTCTCTCAGGTTCAGGCTTTCATTGTAATATTTTCTTGCCAATTTTTGGTCTCCCCTGATGGTTGTTATTCCCTCTAGTGTCAAAAATTGTATGCAAATGTGAGGAGTGGATACCACCGCTCCGAGCCAATTTAGGATAGTTCTGCCGATTAAGGCATTGTAGGCTGACCCCACATCGACGACTATAAAGTCGATGCTCGGAGTTTTGGATTTTGCCCCTTTTCCAAAAGTTGTGTGAAGGGGGTATGAATCCTAGTGGCTTTATTGGTCTATCCCCCAGTCCATACAGGGTGTCAGGATAAGCTCTTAACTCCTTTTCATCCAACCCTAGCTTATCGAATGTTGGTTTGAAAAGGATGTCGACTGAGCTCTCCTGATCTACCAGGGTTCTGTGAAGATGGGTGTTGGTAAGGACCATAGTTATTATCACTGGATCATCATGTCCAGGAATGATTTCTTACCCATCTTCTTTGGTGAATGAGATAGTTGGGAGGTCGGGAGCCTCAATCCCGACCTGGTAGACTTCCTTCAAGTGCCTCTAGCGAGATGTCTTTCCGGGGTCTGTGGTGGTGGATCCCTTCGGTCGTCGTCATCTCACTTTCTTTTTCCATGATTGTCTGACATTTCTATTAGATATCTATCAAGCCGACCTTACCTGGCCAGCTTTTCTATCACATTTTTATGGTCGTAGCAATCATTTGTTGAGTGACCATATATCTTATGGTACTCATAGTAGTCGCCACGACTCCCCCATTTTTATTTTTAATAGGTCTAGGGGGTGGTAGCCTTTCAGTATGACAAATTTCTCTGTATACATCAACAAGGGAAACTCTTAGAGGAGTATAGGAGTGATATCTCCTAGGCCTTTCGGGACTGACTTCCTCTTTTTTCTTGGACTCTCTTTCTTTTTCTTTCAATGAGTGAGAGTACCCAGATCACCAACTAAGCTCTCGTAGCCTAGCGTTTTCCTCCATGTTGATGTATTTCTCAACTCTCTCCTGTATATCACTCAAGGAGATTGGGTGCCTTTTTTATATGGACTAGGAGAAGGGGCATTCTCGAAGTCAATTTACTAGGCCCATAATCACTGCCTCCGTGGGTAGGTCTTGAATCTCCAAGCACGCTTTATTGAACTTTTCCATGTAGTCCCTCAAAGGTTCTCCGACCTCCTGTTTTACTCCCAGGAGGCTTAGTGCGTGCTTTAATTTGTCCTTCTGGATGGAGAATTGCATTAAGAATTTTTGCGAGAGGTCGTCGAAGCTAGTGACCGACCTTGGGGGAAGACCGTCGAACCACTTCATCGCTGCTTTCGTCAAGGTGGTCGGAAAAGCCTTGCAGCGATTAGTATCAGAAGCGTTGGCCAAATACATTCGACTTTTAAAGTTGCTTAAATGATGCTTTGGATCCGTGGTTCCGTCGTAGAGGTCCATGTCAGGGCTTTTGAAGTTCCTTGGAACTTTTGCCCTTATTATGTCATCGCTGAATGGGTCTTCTCCTCCCAAGGGGGAATCCCCTCGGTCGCTACGGGAGCTTCGACTTTTGAGAGTGGACTCCAGCCTTAAGAGCTTTTCATCTAACTCTTTTCGTCGCTCTATCTCGTTCCTCAAGTTTCTATCTGCCTCTCGCTGTCGTTCTAACTCTTGCTCCAACTGCTCCAGGCGCCCTTGGTGGCCGTGGAACAATACCATGAAATCAGCTGCATGGGGTTGTCCTTCTTTTCCCGATTTGCGTCCTTCATAAGAGTTTGTTTTCGGATTTTTCAGTCCTGAGGTGCTTTCTTTATGCTGATTAGTCACCCCTTAGTAAGGGTCGACATCCTCATTATTGTTTCCAACATCCAGGTTCTCTTGCTCAGAATCAGACGCGGTGTGGCCATCTTAGGGTGAATTGTCCGCCATTACTGGTTGTTCTCTCGGGTCCTCGGCAACAGTGCCAATGTTACTATGGGTAACCGGAGATTAATGAGTTGTACTCGTTGGGTTGTCCCAATTGTCTGAAGGAGGAAGTCTCCGACTTAGTATGCGTTTGGGAGCCTCCGTCCGACTTGTGTGTATGAAAGAATGGGGGTGGTACCTGCAAAGACATTCCGATGCCTAAATCATCAAGGGTCTAAGCAAGTTTAGAGAGTATTGGAACTTAGAGATTCCTGAGGGGTATCAGTGTATTTATAGTGGTGATCTAATAACCACCGTTGGAGTAGTCCCACTTTTTAAGGAGGATAACCGTCCCTTTATCTTAGGAAAGTTGGGATATGACTCCTGGAAGTGGGTTGAGAGATTTTAGGGGCAGTTACTTACTTGATTAGGTGTTATCTGGCAGCTAATCTTTACTCCCGGCTTCCTTAGAACTGGTCGTAGTTAGATCCGACTTCTTGAGAGAAGGTCGGTGTCGAATGAGAGCCAATCCTTGGATTAGGTCTTTCGTTTGGACCTGGGTTTTAGTGTTGGGTCAAGGTATGAACAATAATATTACTCTATAATAAAGCAGGTTTAAGTTTTATTATTATAATTATTACTATTATTATTCTTATAATATTATATATATTCTATATTCTTTTATTGTAAATAATTGTATAAAATTTGAAAATTCTTTAAGAGATTTTATGAGTGCTATAAAAAATTTTATTTATTTAATATTTTTATATTGTTATAATTTAAAAAAATTATTTGTAATTATTCATTTTTTTCTTCCAAAATTAGGAGTGAGACTCGAACGACTATATCATTTGAGTTATAACTCGTTGGCATAATTATTCATTTTGTAACAAGTATAACTAAAATTTTAATAACAATGTGAAATTAAACATTTTTATAAAATTTTAAAATTTTTTATTGTAAGTATTTTTGTAATTATTGTAAATAATTTTATAAAATTTAAAAATTTTTTAAAAAATATTTTGAATACTATAAATATTTGTAACATATTTAGTTCTTTTGTAGTGTATAAAAACTAAAAAATTATATTTACTAGCTATTGTGAATCTCACTTTAATGAGGGTTTAATATTCTATTCGTATTTATATAGGTGATGCACATAGACAAATCAAATTTACTAAATTCAATTTATTACATTGTCCCAATATATATATATATATAAATCGAAACAACTAGCTTCGATTTATATTGTTGTTATTGTATTCAAGTAAATCGATCCTAATAGTTTCGTTTTACTCGTCAATAAACTTCTTTAGTTTATTCGATTTACACGTATTTTATATAAATTGAATTCAATAGCTTTGATTTACATAATTTTAATATAAATTCGGACATTCATACAGCACTTTTGATTTTAGGACAATGACATAATATTAAAAAATAATTGATTTAGTGGTGTCAATTATCCTTAAATTTTAATAACTTTACCTATTTTATTGGAGTTATGATATCTGTCCGAAATTATGATATTATCATATATATTCACACACACTAAGTAGAACTATTGTATAATTCCTAGATTAAATACATTAGGTGTTGAAGGAGCTTTTTTTTAATTACTACAATTGTATTGGTATCAATATAAATTGGAATATAAATAATTTTGTGAATTAAGGTGTTTTAGTTTCAACACTAAAAAATTTGATTCATTTGGTGTTATGGCACGTAAGCCATCATCAGCTAGCTACAATATTTTAAAAAATATCATATATAAATATAAAAAATATTATTTTGTATATTAAAATCAGTCACTAAAATTAATTATTATATTTTGTATATAAATATAATAATTATTAATGACTTAGAAAAAGAGGTTGAATTTAGGTTTCTTTTTACGTTATTTGTTTTTACTTCAAACTAAATAAAACTTAGAGAATCAGTTAAGTCTTTTCTTATTAAAAATGTAGGAGATAATTTTATTTTGTTTTTTTATCAATAGAAGAGTAAAAAAAATTTGAGAGGAAACAAAGTTACTGTGACGTCTTGCTAGATTGAATAAGTAGGAGACAATTTTATTTTGTTTCTTAGAGAATAAAACCAAAATCAGAACAAAGAAGGAATAGTGATACAGTCATATATTCTGATTCAACCACCTTGTACAATGTAGTCTACATAAAGTTTCCATCACAATTATGATAGAATTTTCACTATCTTTTACAAAGATTCATTCACCAATTTTTCTAGGATTCAATTCAATCCTATCTGGGACAAACTCAACTTCTACCCAAGCTAGATTTGACTAGGTTCATTCTTAGATTTTCAACCACAAAGTGCTCACTCAACTTAGCAAGTGAATCCTTTCAAGATCATGAAAACAAAACAAAAAAACGTACAAAGGATATCTGAATTAAACATTTGGCTTTTCTCCAAGTCTAACTCTCTTTGTCTTTTATCTGAATGGCTTTTTCTTAATTCCTCACATCAATGTCTTTTTCCATTGCAACAAAGAAAGATAAAACTGAGAAAATTGAATACTCAATAGAGAACCATGAAGGAGAAGAAGGTATAGTTTTGTAAGCTATAGAAACCCAAAATTTGTGCTCTCACTCCTTGAACCAATTTCTGGTCATTTACCCCTTTAATAGAGGAGTAAAACTTTCAAAGCTTGAAACTTAGCTTTAGTAACTTTGACTTCTTCTTTCCAAAATATCAGCAGCAACAGCGGTGCATAAGAAAAATAGACCAGTAGTAGTGATTTAACCTTATATGCATTCATACTTACCATCTTCTCTTTCATATTTTTTTTTTAATTCTTTAAGGATCTGAACCATTCATTTGTGCTTTGACTCCAAGTTTCTTTCGTGATCTTTGATTTATGGCAAAGCTCTATAACCTTCAATTTACCAGTTTGGTGCATGTAAAGAGAAGGCTTCTTCAACAATTTTCAATAAAGCACAAAGAGAAAAAGATTTTTCTGATGTAGTCTTCAGATTTGATCTTTGCTTATAGCCCTAACTTATTTAACTTTCTTCTGTTAAAATAAATTGTTTTATTAATTCAGATCATCCATATTGAATCATTAAAAATATATATCATAGTGCGAAACCGTACCTTTATTCATAGAAATTAGAAATTAATAGAAAAGTTGTCTTAGTCTTCCTCAACCAAAACTTTTGTATCCTTAATAGCAAGGACGGATCCACTCATGTGGATGTGGGGGCAAGCGCCCCCACTACAATTTGAAATTTTATTGAGTAGTATATAATAATAATATTTATTTGCCCTCACTAAATTATTAAATTTGACCCCACCATAATTTTTTATTCAACTTTCGACACTTGATAGCCAATTTGAAAACTTCATATTAGATGTCCATTATAATGATCAATTTTCAAATTTAAATAAGATTGGTATTCTTTCTTAGAAATCGACTCGAAAGAATATTATCTATCCATTTGTATTTCTTCTTTTAAAATTAGCTTTAGTTTTTTTCATAATAACTACACTAATTGAATGAACTTTTTCAACTATGAATATCATCAAGAGCTAATTTGTATGAAAGTTGAGTTTCAAATAATTGTTTAACGACATATACAAAAAAAGACATTTTAATTATATTATCAAGGTTTCAAAATATGAAATATAAAAAATTAAATTTTAAATTATATGTTATTATTTAAATTACTATTTTAGTATTTTAATTTGTAATTAGATATTTCAAAACCTACTCATATTTTACAATAACAAAACATAATTATAATAACAATTATGTTACGTATACATAAAATTATCACTTGTACAGAATAAATCTTAAAATATAAATTTTGAAATACAAAATATAAATTAAAAATAAGTTAAATGATATATGTATTTATACACAAATTTATAATAGATCATTTGATAGCTAATTTTTTATGTAAACGTAATATTTTTATTATAAAAATTATTATAATGTTATATATATTTTGCCCCCACTATCAAAATTTTCTGGATTTGTCACTGCTTAATAGGGCGGCTGAATTACAACTTCTCTGATGGAAAAGAGTTGTTGAGGCGGCTTTGATATATTGGGGACCGAAACCCTGAAGTCACTATTTATATTTGAGTATGATACTTATTAAACCCTAAAGCCCAAATAAAAATAATATCTAAAGTCTAAAAGATAATATATCTAAAGTCCAAAAGATAATATCTGGTTTTATTCTCATTTAATTCTAAATCAAAAGTAATTATGACTTATTCAATTTGCATTTATAATAATAAATGAGATCACCATTTTATAAGTTATTTAATTTGAAATAGCATAATTTGTGATTATAATCAATATATGTATTACCCACAAACAAATTAGAAAATTAAACAATTTTCTAACAATCTCCCACTTGGACTATACATATATTCTTTCTTGAGATAATTATATCTTATAAACTTTATGCGTGTATCTGAATGTTATTTCCCTTATTACTTTAACAATCTAGTCCGTCTCATATATTAGATATGGAATTACCGCAGGTTTTATCATGTTAGTGTCATGACTAAACCACGATGATCACCATACTAATATATTTAACGATACAGATCAAATTTGGATGAATAATATGAAAATTACATGTCAAGTGATCTCATGCATGTCTATTTCCAGCTTGTCCAACTTTAAAAACTTTATTGAGATCAAACACAAAACAAATATTGCAAAATGAACATTTCACATAACATGAAATAAACCATCAACTTAATTCTGCAGAAAGATAATCCAATATATGTCATAAGATATATAGCATAAAATAAACTCCCACTGAACTAAGGCATCATAAATATTGACACCCATCTGAACAGTGTGGTCTTGAAAGACTTTAGGGATCAATTCCTTGGTTAATGGGTCTGCTAGCATATACTCTATTCCTATATGTTCTATAAAAATCTGTTTTTCCTGAACTTTTTCCTTGACAACTAAGAAGTTGATGTCTATATGCTTCAATTTTATCAAGCTCTTATTGTTGTTGGAGTATAGTACTGCTGACTTATTTTCACAAAATATCTTCAATGACCTTTTAATGTTATATACTATATGAAACTCAGTGACAAAGTTTCGCAATCATATGCCATGAAATCGAAATCAGAGTACCAAATGATCTCCAAATTTTCTTATCTCTGATAAGTAAACATGTAATCCTTTGTTCTCTTCAGATAACACATTACACGTTTAACAACTATACAATGATCCATGACTCGATTGCTCAAGTATCTGCTAAACATTTTCACTATGAATGATATATCGAGACGTGTGCAGACTTTAGCATACATTAAACTTTCTAGTGCTGATGCATAAGGTTTATCATTTATTGCTGTCCTCTCAAGATCATTTTTGGGACATTGTTTGAGATTGAACTTTTTCCCTTAGCTACGAGTATCTCCATTAGTCTACAGCTTTTCATTCCATATCTACCTAAAATCTTTCCGATATAGTTCTTTTGTGATAATCCAAGAATATCTTGAGAGTGATCTCTAACTATCTCGATTCCTAATACAAAAGAGGTATTACCAAGATATTTCATTTTGAATTTGTTCGCTAGAAATTTCTTAGTTTTATGCAACAAGCCTATATCGTTACTGGCAAGTAAAATGTCATCAAAATATAAGACACAAAATATGTATTTACTCCCACTGAACTTATGGTATGCACATTCATCTATAATATTTATCTCAAAACCATATGAGGTAGTAACTTGATGAAACTTGTGATACTATTGACAGGAAGCTTATTTGAGAACATAGATGGATTGTTTTAACTTACAAATCATAGATTTTGAATCACCTAATATAAATTTTTCTAGTTGTACCATATACATTGTTTTAATAATGTCACCATTGAGAAATGATGTCTTCACATCCATCTGATGTAGCTCCAAGTTAAAATGAGCTACTAGTGCCATTATAGTTCTAAAAGAGTCTTTCGATGATGCCGGAGAGAAAGTCTCTTTATAATTTATGCCTTCCTTTTGAGTAAAGCCTTTAGCGACTAGATGAACTTTATATCTCCCAACATTACCTTTAGAATTCCTTTTGGTTTTAAATATCCGTTTACAACCAATTGGTTTCACACCTTCAAGTAATTCTACGAGATCCCAAATATCATTGTCTTTCATAGACTTCATCTCTTCTTTCATGGCATCGATCCACTTTTCAGAGTTATAACTTTGCATGGCTTGAACAAAATTGATTGGGTCATTTTTAGCCAAACCAATACCATCCTCATGTTCTTGGAGATAGACTACATATTCATCTAAAATTGCACTTCTTCTTTCTCTGTTAGATCTTCTGAATGACACTTTTTGAGGTTGTTGAGCTTGCTGTATGGGTTGAGGTTGAAGAAGATTCTAATTATTTTTCTGTAATGTAGTAGTATCTTGAACAATAACAATATTCTCATTGTTCTCTTGTACTGTAACTGGATCTACAGTACGATTCTCATTGTGCTCTTGTACTATAACTATTTCTTGAACAATAATAGGTACAAAGACCGGATCATTATCAGTTACAGAATCTTCATCAAAAGCAACATTCCTAATATTTCCTTCCCTCTCCAAACTCAACATCCTCAAGAAATCTTGCATTTTCTGTTTCAAAAATAGATCTTGATGCAGGATTGTAAAACTTGTATCCTCGTAAATGTTCAGCGTAACCAACAAACTAGTAACTAATTGTTCTTGAGTCCAATTTTCTTTCATGTAGCCTATAAGATTGCGCCTCAGTTGGACATATCCAAATATGCAAATACTTTATCCTGGGCTTTTTCTCAATCCAAATTCAAAAGGGATTTTGTTAACTGCTTTGCTTGGCACCCTATTAAAGATATACACTGCGGTCTTTAAATCTTCTCCCAGAGTGATTTAGGCAAGGAAAAATGATTAATCATACTTCTCACCATGTCCTTAAGAGTTCGATTCTTTCGCTCTGCAACACCATTCATACTAGGTTTGCCTAACATGATTTATTGGGGAACAATACTGCACTCCTCTAGGAGAAGAGCAAAATGTCCGGGACATTGCTCACATGAACCATCATATCTTTCATAGTATTCACCACCACGATCAGATTTGACAGCTTTAATTTTCTTTCCAAGTTAAAGTTCAACTTCAACTCTGAAAGACTTGAAAATATCCAAATCTTTGGACTTTTCATGAATTACATATAGATACCCATAACAAGAGTAATTATCTATGAACGTAATAAAATACCATTGTTCATTCCAAGAGATAATAGAAAATGGGCTGCATATATCGGTATGTATCAGTTCTAAGACATCTTTAAATCTCTCGGCACCTAACTTCCTTTCGTTTGTCCTTTTCTCTTTTATGCACTCAAATGCAGACTTCGAAATCCGTCAAATTTAGGGGTCCAAGAATTCCATCCGACGCGAGTTTCTGAATTCTCTATTTAGAGATGTGACTTAGGCGTTTGTGCCATAATGATGCCGAATTTTCATTTATTTTGTATTTTGTGCCTGTTTGCAGTATTTCATTATTATTGGAATTCAAATCAAGCATATATAGATTATCTATCAAACGACCAGAGCAAATATTATTCGAATTATAAAAGAGATTGACTTTATTACTTGCGAACGAACAAAAATAACCTAATTTGTCCAAACAAAAAATAGAAACTAAGTTCCATCCAAATGGCGGTACATAAAATGTCTCAAATAAATCTAAGTAAAATCCACTCTTGAAACATAATCTAAAGGTTCCTATAGCTTCGACTGCAACTATATTGTCGTCTGCCACATAGATGTATATTTCAGCATCACTTGGCGGTCGGCTCCATAAGCAATCCTGCATAGTAACACTTATATGAGTAGTAGCAGCAGAATATACCCAACAAGTATCAACAAGTGCATAACTTGAACTAGTCTCAAAACAAATAAAAGTAACAAGCATACCCTTCTTTATACGCCAAGTAGCATATTTGGTACAATTTTTCTTCATGTATCCCACCTTCTTACAAAAGAAACAGGTTGAAACTTTATCATGTTTTTTATCCTTTTCTGTTGAGAAGGTGCATTCGCAGTAACATCACGCTTGCTTTTATATTGAAAAGATGAAACCATGTGAGCACTTTTAGTTTTATCTTGCTGTAACCTGTCTTCTTCTTGCACACAGTGAGATATAAGCTCATTTAAGAACTAAGTGTCCTTCAGAGTGTTATAACTCACTTTGAATTATCCAAAGTGTGCAAGAAGAGAGATCAAAATGAAAAGTACGAGTAAATCTCCAGGCAACTCTAACTTTAGTGCTTTTAATTTAGAAGCAAGATGAGACATTTCCATAATGTACTCTCTTATCTTCCATTTACTTTTGTACCTCATGGAGACAAGTTTGCTCAAAAGGTTAATTGCGTCCACCTTTTCATTCTTAGTAAAGAATTTTTCAACATTTTTCAGGAACTGTTTGGCATCTCTATCCTCAGTAACTGAGCCTCAAAGCGCCTCCGGAATTGTCGAATTGAGCGTTTCATAATCATAATGCTCATTTGATTGGATCTCTCCTACTTCTCTATTTTCTAAAGTGGAAGTGGGTTTCTCTTTTCGAAGAGTTATATCCAGATCCATACAACCGAGAAAAATCTCCACAGTATCCTTTCAAACCTTAAAGTTTGAACCATTCAATATAGGAATACTGCTAATTTGTGCAGAAATATTGGTAGCTAATGCCATGGTTTTTGGATTAGAACAAAAAAAAAGAAGCAATAAACATTAGTTAAATAATAGAAAAAAATCTATATTGAAATATCTAGAATAACATTAATTTTCAATCTTTGGATTGAAAAATTAACTCTAAGTGATATGCTCATTACAGTAATCAAATATTATCAAAATTTCTGGCACGCATTAAGCATTTCTTTGGACTGACTGAATGCACACATGGAAACTTAAACTTCGCAACCTATTTATTACCGCATATATTTTTTATTAATTGGCCAAACAATAACCTTCTTTTGGACTGATTATTGACCGCATAATTAATAAAAAATAAACAAATATGTTTAATGCTTATTATTTGTCCAAACAATAAACTTCATTCCGGTCAATTACTGTTCGTATAAATAATGGACAATATTTTCTATTACTCAAATATTATTAATGTGTACAAATAACTCGGCCAAATATAAACCTTATTCGAGCAGATTAATTTTCGTATAAGTGATATACACAATAATCTTTGTATCCGAAAAGGATAATTAATTAAATTTACACCAAATTAATGGCACACACAATTAAATATGAGACAATCAAAATTTAGCAATACTCCATTAATATTTTAGAATAAATCATTAATTTTATGAATATATATATATATAAGGTAAAGTACTAAATTGGTTCCCTACGTTTGAAGTAAATTCTATTTTAATTTCTAACGTTTAAAGTGTCTTATTTAAATCCAAAATAGTTTTAATTAGCCTCAATCAAATCCTGCCGTTAAGTCATAGTGAAATTGATAACGGCGTATCTAATGTAATCGTTTGAAACATCTGTTAATCCTTACTCCTTCAAACGGTCACGTCGGACACGCCGTTACCAATTTTACTATTATTTAATGACAGGAGTTGATTGATGCTAATCAAAACTATTTTGGATGTAAATAAAATACTTTAAATGTTAGAGATTAAAATAAAATTCACTCTAAATATAGGGGACTAATTTAATATTTGACAAAAAAAAAAACTAAATATATTTCATTACAGGTACACAACAATATATATGTAATCGAACAAATAATATATATATATATATATATATATATATATATATATATATATATATATATATATATATATATATATATATATAACGGTCGAAAGCAATCCAAATAGCAACAATTATATATATTGTGGAACAATACTAAAGTCATATATATACACGCACAGTTGCACACACATAATACACATATATGTATATTTCTATATATGCAATATCATAATGTAAGGAACACATATATACATTGATCCATATATTGATTCAGTAAAATAACACTGAATATCTTTTATGACTAAATTATGGATAATTTTGATATCACTTCTTAAAATAAAATATTTTATTAATTTAGTTTATTTATATTGAATCATAAAAAATATATATCATAATACAGAAGTGTATTTTTATTCATAAAAGTTAAAAATTAATGAAAAAATTGTCTTAGTTTTACTCAACTAAAACTTTTTGATACTAGCCAACCAGATTTCTCACCACTTTAGGTTTTATTAGTTTGTTGTTGGGCTTGTTTGGTTTCTTTGAATTTCTACACAATTAACAAACTAATCACACATCTAATTAGACTTTTAATCAATAATAATATTTGGTCATCATCAATTAATTGTTATTAATTTTTCAGACTCAATATAATTCAGACTCATTTTTAATGTGTATTTTATGTTTTAATATATATTTTATACTGATGATTGATTTTAGTGTCTAATTTTAAAGTATATCTAACATGATTAATTAATATAATATAAATCCAATCAAACTAGATACTTATTCAAATTAAAAACCTTTAGTGAAAAATGATCATAAATGTGTACGTATGAATATAAAAAGGTAAAAATTTATGTGCAATTAACTTCATATGAAGTTAATAAATAAAAATCATTGAATGAGTTGATAAGTTTGACTAGGAGTGTTAGGAGTTAGTAATTTTTGTGATTTATAGCCATCAAGTAGCTATTAATGATGTTTTTAATAGTGTGAAATTACTCACTTTTCTTTTGCTGGTTACATACTGGCTAGAATTTAATAAAGTTGTTGACTCCCTAAACTTTTCTTTTAATTATCATCTAACGACTCTCAACTATCAACTTTCCATGAAGTTAATTATACCTGAATTTTCACCTTATAAAAATGAAACAAAGTGAAGTACAAAATCTGACCATTTTTTATTTTTGGTATACATAGCTTATCGTTTCATAGAAAATTTAGAAAAGGTATAGAGAACTAATTAGTGATACAATTAACTGCACTCAACTAAAAAAAACAGATTCAATAAGAAGAAAAAAATAACACCCAACGAATCAACCTAATTTGACTCACACTCCAATCTTATTCATAGTTAAAAACAAAAACAAGACAAACCCTTATTCCTCCTCCCTTACACACGTACAGTCGCACGCCACGCCTCTCTCTCTCCCACAGTTGCATGCCGCGCCCCTCTCTCCCACCATCTCACATCGCAGAGCCGCACACATTGTCCTTCTCTTCCAAAGCCAACTACTGTGTGTCCAACTGCCAAGGGTCGCTGCACGCCACATTCAAACGTTGTGCTCTTCTTTCTCTTTCTCTTTCTCCTCCTCTTTAATTTTGGATAATTATTTTTATTACTTTTGGATATTTTTTTTAAATTTTAGATGTTTTTATTTTTATTTTTTAGATATTTATTTTTTTTGGATTTTGAATATTTCTTTAATAATTTAAGATTTTTTTTAATATTTTTTAATATTTTATTTTGTTAGATTTTGTAATTTTTAAAATGATTTTGATATCTCTTTTTTGTTAAATTTTAAATTTCTTTTATTATGTGTCATCTATTTTTTATAATAATTTTAAAAATAATTTTAAAATTTTAAAATAATTTTAGATATTTTTTATATTTTAATTTTTTTATTAAATTTTAAATATTTCTTATGATAACTTGAATTCACCTCCTTTTTAAACAGAAAATTAACAAAAAATACTTATTGAACGCAGTTGAATATACTCCTCCTTGATTATCTAACAAAATAAAAAAATTTAAACTATAATGTATACGCATATTCTTTAAATTTTTAAAAAGGATTTCGGAAGATGGGTTTATTTTCTCTTCTGTCTGTCCTTTTCATTCGTGGATAAATGGGAGAATATTCTGCTTGTTTTTTAAAAGAATAAAAGATTATCGGAGCTTATGGGATTCGCTCGGGTGTTATATATTGTGCGGTCTCTGTATTATCATTTATCATGTCCTATCTTTTGGTTAATGGCCTAATTAAAAAAAAAAAAGACCCTAAAGTATTTGGAATAGATTACTGTTTGCTTAATCAAATGAAATGTGTTGGTTAATAAAAGAGAAGAGGCGGCAGATATATGGAATGGAAACAAAAAAGAAGTGTGCGTGCGTGGATACAGTTATAAGCAAGGTGATGATCAGAGAGGGAACAAGTACAAGAAAAGAAGCCGAAACGAGTGACAGAAGAAAACCCAATAGGGGTGGTGTTGGTCACGTGCAGTGCTCGTGATTTGGGTCGGCAAATCCACACCCTTCATCACCAAGTTTTACTCCACTCTCTGGGGACCACCGAAGACTTAACCTCCCCACCTAGCTCTATCAAGTATTAAAATTTACCTGTTGAGTACAAGGCAAGCAAATTAACATCTCGGGGCTCCCACGTGTCTTCCAGGGTGGGTGCTTAAACACTATGATTAGTCACGAAAGACACGTGGACATCTTCATTCATGGACACGTTGGAATACATTACGGAGTTATTTTTTACTTGGGTGTGATGTGGAACAGGAAAAGTAGAGATGCATAGGAACTTGAAGAACAGAAGGCTGGGTCTGGGTCAGCGGGGCAGGTATTAGTCACGCCTTATGAATATGTCATAGTGCTCCATGAGCTAAACCTATTTCCCTGCGTACAGTGAGTCATTGGATGAAATCTTACACCAATCTCACACTATTAGATCATCATTAATGACTATTTAATGGCTACCAATAATAAAAGTTGCTGATCCCCTAACATTGCTCTTAAAAAATATCAGGTATTAATAGTTTAATACTACCTAATTTTATACCTTAAGAAAATTTTAGTTGTCCCTGTTAATTCGAACCCAACCCGAGTCGCACGCTTTATTTTGTCCTAGCGAGTGTGTCTTCTACTCTTCTAACAGAAATAACTTCTTACACCTTCAAACATGTTTAAGCCTCTTACTACTTGGACCAACTTCCATAAAATTTGATAAAATCATTTGATAATAAGTTTTTTATTAATAGAAAATATTGATGTGAATAATGAGATAGTAATATTGATTTTTTTTTACTTAGTAAAATTGAGTTTGAACGACACTAACACTTTATGTTAATAGAAATAAAGCAAATTAACAACATAATAATTTTGTTAACTTCACAATTTTTGTGAAAAATTTTCCCATTACAACTTGCGAATCACGTTTTACATAAGCCCCAAAACCTTCGAAAATCTAAATTTGGTAGTTTACTTAATTTATTATTATTTTAACTTAGATGGTAAGTTAAAAAAAATTCAGAAATAATATTTAATAATTAATTAATATTATTTTCTTAAATTTTTTTCTCTTAATCTTTTTTCACTTGTTAATTGATTGCCATGTTAGTTGGTAACAAAATAGTAAATAAAATAGATTAATATAGTACTTATGAATTAGTGTTTAAACTTTATCTAATTTATTTTTTATCATAAATTTTAAATATATATAAATTATTTATTTTTATAAATTAATATTAATTCAAAAACCAAAAAATAAAATATTAATAATTTTTTATTAAATTAAACACTATTTTTAATTATTTTACGAGCATAAAATATTGAATAAAAATATAAAAATATAAAATTATATTTGACAAATTAGACATTAATAAAAAATTATATCAAAAGATATTAAATTAATATATTTTATGCTCTGATAAAAAATATAAAAATACTAATAAAAAATATTAATTATTTTTATTAATTTTTTATAATTATATATATTTTAATTTTTTTAAATAAAAAAATAAAAAAAAATTAAATTTTTATAATTTATTCTAATTTATTATTTATTATTAAATAAAATATAAGAATAATAACTTTTATATTTTATCTTCGGTGTTTTATCTTAGTATGCTATTATAACTAAACGCAATCAAATAAAATAAGTGAGGAGAAAAATATCTTTAAAATATTAATTAGCGGCTATATATATTTAAAGGGAACGACTTTGTAGTGTAAGAAGCGAGAGTTAAGAACAAGGCGTGCTTTGGTTTGTCTACCAAAAAAAAGGGCGTGCTTTGCTTGGCGCTTGGAAAGAGGGTAGAGAGAGAAAGAGAAAGAGAGACAGAGGGAGGGAGGATATAATAGTGAGAGAGAGTTGCAGAGTGAGAGAGAAGTGAGGAGTCACAGCGAAGCAAACAGAATTTGGTTAGTTGTGTTTTTTAACGGCGATTTAGTCGAAGGATTTGTGCAAATATAAAAGCTAGGAATTGGGATCACAACGCATTTCTCCTTCGAGGTTTCCACTCCCAACAGATCAGCCATGGAGTGGCCAGCTTGTACGAACGAATACGAAAAGCTTCTAAGACGGATGAACACACCCAGGTTTGTGTTTTTTTTTCTGTCAAATCCTTCATCTTCTTCACCGTCTTAATTACTTCCTTCCATCTAAAGAAATTCTTTAGAAAGAGGAGAATGTGTGTTTCTCCTTGCTTGTCTACCCTTGATTCAGATTCATAATCGGAATAGTAACAAAACGTGCATAGATTTGAATTTTCAAAGAATTAATAAAGAAATTATTTTCTATTTTCAATTTTTATTTTACAAGTTGTCACCGACTTTTGAATTTGATTGGTCCTCCGCCATTACTTTATTATTTTTCTGACTTTTCTTTTTCATTATCGCGTTTCCGCCCTTCTCTTTTTTCCTTCCAGAATGTCTTGTGTTCCCATTTATAGTATTTTTAATTCAACTATGCGCTCTTCTAATTCAGATTCCAGACACCGAACAGAAATCCGGAAAATAGAAAAAGAAAAATAAATTAATTTCGCTGACTTTGACCTTTCCCCATGAAACAGGGTTGCCATTGACAATGCTGTCTGTCCCACAGCGACTCTGGTCAAGGTAATTACACCGCCCCAAAATGTTTCCCATTTGGCACTATTTCTTTTCTTAATAAACATGGAATAAAAAAAAATAATAACAAAAAATTTTCTGTGTTGATGAAATTCACAGGTTGATAGTGCCAGAAGGCATGGTATACTATTGGATGCAGTGCAAGTGCTCACTGATTTGAACCTTCCAATTAAAAAGGCCTATATTTCCTCTGATGGAAAGTGGTTCATGGATGGTAACCTAGACCATACTCTGTCTATTTTGATTCTGTTTTCTTTTCCTAAACTGATATAATTATAATTATTAATCCTCATCCACTAACATCTGAATA
Source organism: Arachis hypogaea (assembly GCF_003086295.3). Lineage (NCBI taxonomy): Eukaryota > Viridiplantae > Streptophyta > Magnoliopsida > Fabales > Fabaceae > Arachis > Arachis hypogaea. The sequence continues at coordinate 13,254,837 of NC_092040.1, forward strand.
TATTCAATATTGGACAGTTTTTCATGTAACGGATCAACAAGGAAACAAGCTAACAGATGAGAGCGTTATAAAATACATCGAACAGGTATTTCGTTTCGACTATACATATTCTAATTTATTGACATTAATCTCACTTGATTTTTCTTTCATTCATTACCCAACCATAGTAATGTGTATTTATTAGTATTGTTTCATCTAAGTTTGAATCTTTATGTGCATGCTTTGACAGTCATTGGGAAGTATTCACAATGAGAGAACCAATCACTCAAACGGTCTCACTGCTTTGGAATTAACCGGTACAGACCGAGTCGGCCTTCTATCGGAGGTGTTCGCAGTGCTAGCTGATCTTCAATGTGATGTTGTTGAGGCTAAAGTTTGGACTCACAATGGACGCATTGCATCCCTAATCTATGTTAAAGACTGTGATTCTGGTTCCACCATTGAGGACTCCCAGAAAATAAATAGGATTGAAGTGAGGTTGAGAAATATTTTGAAGGGAGACAATGACATTAGAAGTGCCAAAACCACTGTTGCTCTGTCTGTCATGCACACGGAAAGAAGGCTGCATCAAATGATGTTTGCCGACCGTGATTATGAGAGAACTCCCATTCTCAAGTTTACTTCTGATTCTCCTTTAGTGACTGTTCAGAATTGGGCCGAAAGGGGTTATTCGGTTGTGAATGTCCAGTGCAAGGATCGAATCAAGTTATTATTCGATCTTGTATGCAACTTGACAGACATGGAATATGTTGTGTTCCATGCAACTATTACCACTAATGGTGACCAAGCCTACCTGGTAGTTACTGTTATTCAACTTCCTTCTATCAAATTCTATATATATTTTCACTTACTCTATTGCTTGTTTTATGGGCTTAATTAATTAACGGCAATTTTCAAATTGTCATCTCAGGAGTTTTACATAAGACATAAGGATGGCACTCCAATTAGTTCAGAACCAGAGCGGCAACGGGTAATCCAATGCTTAAAGGCTGCAGTTGAGAGAAGGGCATCTGAGGTATGCATGCCCTCCTGTCTTCTCAATCAAATTTGTTACATTTTTATAATCTTTTGATATGATAGGATTGCTCAAGTGTTAATTTGTTTTGATTATAGGGTGTTCGACTAGAGCTGTGCGCAGAAGATAAACAGGGGCTTCTAGCAGAGGTGATGAGAATTTTCCGAGAGAATGCGCTGAATGTGACAAGGGCAGAGATATCCACCGCAGGAAACATGGCCACAAATGTGTTCTATGTGACGGACGCCATTGGAAACACAGCCGATCCAAAAATAATCGAATCTGTTAGGCAATTAATCGGGTTAAGCAATTTGGAAGTGAAGGAGTTGCCATTGCTATGGCATCAGAAGGAAGAGAGAGAGGATCAAACAGTTGGTGGAGCTGTGTGGCTTTCTATTGGGAGCCTTGTGAGAAGGAATTTGTACAATTTGGGACTAATCAAATCATGTTCTTAAGGAGGAGTTTTAAAGCATAATAATACAAATTCTTTTCTTGACGAGGATCGGACTGTGTACATAAGAAGGTTAAAGGTGGAATTTGGTAGTTATAGTTAGTTGGGTTGGGTATGGTAGGTGGAAAGAGATGGGTATCTTGTACAGCTGGAAGAGATTGGGACTCCTTACCATTTTAAATGCTTTGTGATGGAAAAGGAAAGGCTCGAGTTAAGAGATACTGGTTCCCTGGCCTTGTCGTTGAGGAAGGCTGTGATATGAAAGTATGCGGGTGGATTCTTGGTGGTAAAGATAAGTTTAGGAAATTAGGTTCGTTATTCATAGAGCACTTAGTTCATTTGTATATAGTGTACATGCCAACTGGTTACTTTATTAATATATAATATGAATATGAAATGAATGTTAGTGGTGAGAAATTCCAATTTTTATAAAAGAAACACTATTTGGATTTTACAGTCTGTATATATGGAATACATATTTTTGTTTTTATTACTAAAAGATACAAAAATAATATAGGCAAAAATAGTGTAGAAAAGTTCAGCCTTTTTTATATTATGCTTGCTGTTTTCTCTGTTCCAGCATTTTCATTTATTTTTTCGGGGTCCGCCTTCTGTCATTATCATCGTATGTAACTGGATCCAGCTAAAGATCTTATATTCTGATCGGGTGGTAGGGTGTTACTGCTTGAAATTTGAATACCTAAGATGGGATCTTCAACTAAGGCTCAATCAATTCTCACAAATTAAAGGCTTTGATCATAAGGGTTTAGATATAGAGAGAACATATGCATCTGCTTAAAATAGAGAAACAGGATCACGTGTAATTATAATGAGTAGGAGTAGCGAGTTGGTGATATAGACGCGAAGAGTTGGAACATCACATGCAAGATAATAAATTTTGATAGGGACCCAAATGAACCCTTGAGATCTGCGGTGAAGCACTATAGCTACTCGTGAATAACAATTTTATTACTATATTATAGATGTGTATAGGTATAATAATTAGGTGGTGGATTGAGTAGCAGACGGAACGTGAATGAAGTGAATATGAATGGCATGTGGGAATGGAGGCGGAGGGTCAATGCTGCACCGATCGTGGCGGCAAGTGCGGTAGTTAATGCTCCCAAGTCCTAACTCTAAACTCTATGCTGGTGTGGAATATTTTGTCACTATTGTTAACAATCACATGCATTCTCTCATTTCTTTAAATCCTCCGCATCTTCCGTTACTTTCACATATACTATACTCTTGGTTTCACTGACATGACAAAATTAAATTTTCAAATATTTTTCCATCTTCGAATGACACCGTAACAAATGGCCCATATGAATATCGCTCGCCTCATATCTTGTTGCACCTGCCTCAGCCAAATGAAGTCTCGCTACTAATTAAATCGAAACCCACAAAGGTTTCAAAAAAATAAAAAATAAAAATAGACGATCAAATGTTTTATTCATAAATAAAATAAAGATTTAGCTAACATGTGCTTTAAGACACATGATAAATTTATTATTAATGAAATTTTTTTATTAAAAATATAAAAAATTCAAGTTTTTAATATATTTATTTTGTTTTTATCAAATAAAAATATTTAAAATTTTTCATTAATGATTAGTTAAACCCATAAAATAAAATGAAATTTTAGTTAAACCTGGTTCCTACATTTTCAATTCACAACTTTTTAATTTTCTTTTACTCCAAACCGAACTCGTTTAGATGATAAATGATGTATAGTAATTGTGTAAATATGCATCCTACTACCTATAAATCAAAATTTTCGACGAGACTTGTATACTGAAAATAGTGACAGAGCTTAATTAAGACGATGGGGTATGACCCTTCAAATTTTTTATAAAAAATTTAGTGTAATTTTTAAAAAAATAAAAAATAATTCAGTTGATTCAAATAATTTACCATAACTTAGAATATTCAAATTCAATTCCTATTTTATGTTTACCGTTTTGTTTTTCATTCTAAAAGTAGGTATTTTTTATTTATTTAATTTAATATTATTTTATATATTACTGTTTATTTAATTTAATTTTTTATACGATAAAAATTATTAAAATATTCAATAAGTATTGATATTATTGTATTTGTATAAATTGATAAAAAATTAATAAATATTATAAATTTTAATATTTATCCTTCTAATTTTTTTTTACATATTTTACAAGATATATATTCAAATTTTTATACAAAATAATGATGATCAAAGAATTAATGTATTTTTTAAGAGGAAGACTAATATTCAAGAAGAAGAACATATAGCTTCTACAATATCAACATTTATAAATAGATCTTCTACTTTAATGAATCACGAAAAAAGTGAGATACAACCTTCAAAAATTTAAAGAGTTACATCAGATGAGTTTGCACTATAAGAAAAGAGAGCTATTTTAACATTTTATTTTTTAACACCATAATTAAATGTTGAAATTAACATATATTTTTGACAAATATCACAAATGTCAAATTCTCTTTATAAATAATTTGACCATAGAAAATTACTTCTCAATTTTGACACTCATTTGTTTCAATTTACTCCACTATTTCTCTTCTTCTCTGAGCTTTGTCAATTTTGACATTACACTGCTCTCAGTTTGAGATTATACTATTCATTCTTTATCTTCAAAATTTCAATTTATTCTTCAGTTTCAAGATCTCATCTCATTCTTTGTTAAAATTTTTTGTTGAGAATATTTTATGGTCAATAAGTGTCAAAATAAATAGTATTTTTGACGGTTAATAAGTATCACAGAAAATATATTCTCAAATTTTTCTAACAGATTATTTTTGACAGCCAATATTTATCAAAATAAGATTTAAACTTTTTTTTATAATTACTTATATGTTAAAAATACTATTTTGACAAAACTTTTATTAACATATTTTCAAAGTTAAAATAGTGTCAAAATTTATTTTTTTGATAAATTTTAATTCTTTTTTTACATATATAACCTTAAAAAATAATTTATATTGTTATAATATTGACCTTAAATTTTTATATTAAATTTTTAATCCCAAAATTTTGTTTCAAACTCTACTAAGAAAATTAAATAGACAAATAGTACATATACATATACCAAGGTATCATTAGTAGATGCCATTACTTTAATTTATAGCATCATATAAACGGGCGAAGCCTCTCATGTTTCGAGGGAGTAATGACTCTCCTAAATTTCAATTTTTTAAAATATTATATATAGTTTAATCTCTTTTAAATTTTTTTATTTTAATTTTTATATTAAAAGATTAAATTTTAGTCTTTCTTCAAATTTTATGTTAGTTTCGTTCCTGAATTATAATATAACAATAATATTTAAGACACAATAAAAAATTAGTCCAAATAATTTAAAATTAATTTATTTAATATTTATTAATTATTATTAAAATAATTATATAGTTTTAGAAATTTTGTTATACATTTAAATATTTTTATTAATTAAGTTTAACTAAATTGGCTCTAATACAACAAAAATTATTTACAAACATGCGCATAAAATCACGTATTTTTTTTCTTCACGTAAAAAATAATACCAAAAATTTTTAATTTTGACATTAAAATCTTTTAAGATTCTGAACTTAATATTGTGATTTTTTTATTTTTCTTTTTTTTTATTCACACAGAATTTCTATATTTCTATCTATAAAGTTAAATTTTTTCCTTCAAAGATTTTTGTGTTTATTATCAAAAAGGATAAATAAAAAATAAACAAAAAGTTGTGTAATTTTTTTCTTCATAGTTTGATTTTTTTTATTTTGTTTTTATTCTTCTAAACATCAATAAGAATTATGAAAGTATAAAACAAGAAAAACTATGAAAATAAGAAGGGGGAAGAAGAGAAAGAGAAAGAGTTATTTAAAAAAAAAAATAGTGCCAAAATTTTTTAATTACAATATCAAAGACTTTTAATTTTGACACTTCAATTTTTTAAACGTGATACGTAAAACAGAATGTTATAATTTTTTCTTATTCTTTTTTAGAAGAAGAAGGTAACGACAACGTTAAAGAAACAAAAGTATAAAATAAAATGCTACGATTTTTTTTATTGGAAAAAGAAGACGACGACAACAAAAATAAAAAAAAGAATAAAGAGGAGAATGATGATAGTAATGATAATAATGAAGGAGGAAGAAATAAAATAATAATAATAATAATGATAATAATAACGAAAAAAAGACCGTATAAAAAAAAGTGTGCATACACAAATGTTGATTTAATTAGACTTAATTAAAAATAAAATTTAATTATTTTATATTTTTATAATTCTAAATTAATAAATATGTAATTATAAATATGATATATTTAAAATTATAAATATTATAATATATCAAATAACTTTAAATATTGTCTTTCTAAAATTACTGTAATTTAAAACCAAAAACAATATAATTCTCTTAACTACGTACATATCAGCTAATATCCAAAATCATATTCAATCTATCTGTCATTTTCTTATCTAATATGACAACCGATGGAAAATATAAAAGTTAACCAAATGTCGACATGGCAATAACTAAAAATAAGACAAAGAAACCTTTTTCATATTATTTTTTAATTAATTATATTATATCTATACTAAAACTCAGTTATTAATTAATATAAAATATATATTAAAATATAAAATATATATTAAAATAAACTAAATAATATATGTATTATTGGTACACAAATACATAATACTACTTTAAGTAGTTAATTTTAATATATAAATAGCATTTTTATATTTCTTTATCATAATACATGGACTTTTTTATTTAAATAAAATAAAAGAGAATCAATATTATTAGATTTTTTTATACTAAATTTTAAAATGTGAATCCCTTAAACCTATTAATATATAAATCGTCCAAAACGGTATGTTTTTGATAATATATAAAACACTATATTTTAGGACGATTTATACAAGGAACTCCTTCACAAAATAAACATAAATCATCCCAAGGCACAGAATTTTCTAAGTTGAATGTAACTCATTCCAGGTAAGATAGATTACACATCTTTGACCTAAATCATTAGGAAGTAGCACGATTTACGTGCAAAAAGATAACTCACAATACCCTAGCATGATTAATGCATAAAAAATATACTCATAATATCCTAACACGATTAACGTGTAACAACCTAAAGCTAATAGCTAGCCTAGCACAATTCACATGCATAAAGCTAAGGAACAATAGCCTAGCACAAGTTACATTTCTAATGAAACCCTTAATAGCTTCCCATGAGTAATGTTTGTCAAGGATAGCCTCCATTGACGGTGAGGAAGTTCTTCCGATGCACGGTTCAGAAGGTTGCGGAGGACGGCGACAGCAGCTGCTAAACGTGGTGGTTGAAACTTTGGTGGGCAGTGGAGGGGGGAAGTGCACGGTGGGGCTAGGCAGGGCAGGGGGATGAGCAGTTTTGGTGAAAGATGGCAAGGAACGAAGGAGATATGTACTGATTGAACGGTATTGCGCACGTTGCCGGATTTATCAACGAAGAGGTCAATTATCAAACTTGTTTACAAACTATATAGTTGATGCCTTAATATATTGAGTTATCTTAATATAATTATCTTAATGTAATCTATATAGTTTGTAAATTAGATATTTGTTAATATTTTAGGTTTAAAATTCTTAGGAATATTATGGTTGTTGTGGGGTTTATGTGTGATTTCACTTTTAATATATATTGTTGTTATTATGCGTTGTTGAGTTGCGACTATATATTCGTGTTTTATCACCCAACTCAATGTGTAAGGAGCATTCTTAGGCAACAGAAGATGATGATTCATGACCGTATAATGCCGTACCTAGATAGTGCCAGATTACTACATGTTGCAAAGCTGAATAATTATTAGTTTAAGCTTGATGAGTCACTGATTAATGTATTTGTGGAGTAATGTTGTCCCGAGACACACACGTTTCACATGCCATTTGGAGAGTGCACGGTAACTTTATAAGATGTGGCATATCAGTTTAGCTCCCTGTTGATGAATTTTCAGTTAGTGGATGTCTCAGTAACTTTGAGCAGTTAATGGAAAGGGAAAGCCGACGTGGGTGTGGTTTGAAGAGTTGTTTGGTGAACTTCTACCTGAAGATTGTATTGATGAGTTCACCGTATTGTTTTCCTAATTCCATAACAAGTTCAGAGTCATGCCAGCTAATGCATCAGAGGCCATGATATAGGTTTATATGCGTGGTTACATCATGATATTGTCCACGATGCTTTTCGGGAACAAATCTAGTGCCGAAGTTCACTTATGGTGGCTCCTTGTGTTGCGGACCTCGATGGACTCGACAAGTATAACTAGGGTTTGACCACATTATCTTGGTTGTATAGAAGTCTCTGCAGAATTGCTAACTGGAATGTTAAGAACCTAGCTAGGCCACTAGCATTGCTGCAGTCTTGGATATTTTGGAGGTTCCCCACATTCAGGCCTAGAGAGTTTGACACCATTCTCTAGCCACTTGTATTGAGGTGAGTACGTTTCCTGAATGAGGTGTATAGTGCACTAGTTCATATACTTGTTTTTATAAGTTTAATACTTGTCATTATGAATCTTTCAAGTGGGGTAGGTACTTGCCATCATCAGACGAGAAGGTTCCTCGGGTCATCGCTACTCGACATAGACTAGACAGGTCGAGTGTAGATGATGTAAGTATAAGCTTCCACTACTTGCTTTCAATTATACTGGTTCGTTGTTTACGTTTATGCCATAATACTTGAATATGACTAATTGACATGTTGCAGTTTATTTGGATGTCGTATAGCACTCTTGAGGTTATCCGAATAGTCCATCCTAATATCCTCAGACTTGAGCACACCCACTTATGAAAGTTGACTATTGCATTGATTTACTTTGTATCAATTGAGTGACATCAAGTTGATAGATTTTTATCTCAGCATGGGAGTGTTCAGCACATTTCCAATCCAGCCATCAACATTGACTTCCTATTGTCGAAGGATGTTTGAGGACCAACCCGATGGTTCCTTGAGGTATTCACCACATGACATGAGTATTGGGACTAGAGACATCAGAGCGTGCTCTCATTTTAGTTGATGTTAGATCCTCGACCTTCAGTTGAGTATCTTGATTGGTGGTATAGGGTAGTCCATAGATTTCTTTCATATGATCGGGACCTAGTTGACCCCTTGCCAAACTGGGATTCCTGTAGATGCTCTTATTCGGGGTCATATTACTATGCCAGCTAGACAACAAAGACCAAACTTTTCAGACAATCGATGTAAGACTACTCGTGAGAGTGATGGCACCCGATACAGCTAACCAATGGCACGAAGGGTCGATGATGTATTGGGGTTGAATGAGGCACAAAAGATTAATGATGATAACGACAGGGGAAGTCAGATACATCGGGGAGGTTGGGAACATAGTGGAGGTGAGTTCGGTTAGAGTTGGGGTGGTGGTGGCTCTGGTTGGAGAGATGGTGCGGGTGGCTCTAGGTGCCTATGATCGGTGAATATCTCTATTTTAAGACGTGTCAGCTCACTATACTTTCAGACTTCCTAGTAGCTTTTCTTTTGCCACATAGTCACGCATATCAACTAATTACATCTATTCCCAAACTGCACACACTTTTCGTGATACTTCAATTGATTGGACTTAAACACTTTATACTCAACATCCCAACGAATATTATAACTCTTCACTGTTAACACAGTTTCTTCTTTGATTTGGAACCTCTGGCCGATTTGAAACTCGTCTGTGCCAAGCATATCAAGCCCGTCTCCATGAATAGCAGGTAGTTATTGATCTGGAAATGCCAATTGATTCATTGCCTCAAGATCCAAATTAGAAAAGTGTAGATGGTAGTGTTGTGTCAGAGAGCTTAACTGAGCTTGCGATCTCCCAACTCGTGTTATATGTTCCTCGCCGTTGGTATCATTACCAATAATGGGTGGCTCCGAATCCGACCCATCATCACCTATATCCTCAGCAAGTGATCCCTATCTCTGACATCCAAAAATGTCGGTGCACCATCCAATATAGGTGCTGCTCTCATTGCAGCTGCAAGCTCCCCGAAAGTACGCACATCATCCAAGTCATTTGCATTATCTGCCTGAACGAAAAAATATGCTGCAAATGATGGAGACGAAATATGGACAGTAACCTCGTGACCAGTTGGAATGGTTTTAGAACCCCTTCTATCACGCCGGTTGGTAGATTCAAGGCAGATCTACCATAGCTACTCTCTACACCAACCATTCTCGCAAACAACTCCATAACCCCTATATCTGGAAATCTAGATTGACTGTAAAATATAATTAACTCGCATGTCGTTATCGCCTAGCATCTCATACTTTCCAAACTTAACATAATCTTACCTAAGTGAGATAGGAATCCGAAAAAATACTTGCTTTACATATTTTTTGCCGCATTTTCCTAGCTTTTGTAATATACTATTTTGTAAATCCAATAAACTCGTTGAAGGATTTATAAATGCTCCAATATGCTTTTTATTAGAGATCATAACACCCTTACTTAGCTTGTGTTTTCATCAATTTTAATTCGGTTATAAATTAACAAAAGCACACTCTCAGCCATCTCTCCCAAAATTCTCAATTCATCTATGACACGTTATACATCATATTCGTTTATTTATAGCCTCTTTGTCTTCATAAATCGTTCTAGGGTCTTGAGCTTTACGTATTCGAACATAAATCGTCATAGCCTATTGTGCCTTCGATTTTTGCACGTAAATAGTGCTACCCCCATAGTTGTTTAGGTAAAAAATGTGTAATTCATTCTACCTTGGAATGAGGTACATTCATCTTGGAAAGCTCAGTGCCCTAGGACAATTTACGTTCATTTCGTGAAGGAATTTCATGCATAAAATTTTTTAGGATGTGGAGTTTTACATATTATAAAAAACACACAATCTTGGAACGATTTATATATTAATAGATTTAGGAGATTCACATTTTAAAATTTGATTTAGGAAAATCTGATAATATTGATCTCTCTTTATTTTATTTAAATAAAAATGCCTAATACATGTAACACCTTACTAGCCAACAAAATCTAAAAATTATATTCTTTAACTACTAAGAAAACAAGATAATAATAGCGTCAGACCAATTTTAATAGAGTATTTTTGAAATTTTGAATTTGATGTATATTTAAAGTGAAACCATTTTAAATTTTAATTTACATTAGAGATAATTGATAAAATGAGATCGGTCTCATTTTAAAAATATAATTTTACTTTGATAAAAAATTAATTAAATTTGATCACATATAAAGTTTAAAATAAATTGAAATCAAACATTAGAGTTATAATTCCTACATTTAGTTGTAAATAATTATTTATCACATTTGTTTTCATCAATGCTGATATAACATTTTATAAGATATAAATTAAAATAAAATTGAACTAAAACCATCGTTAAATATGCTCTCAGCGTGCAGTATGGACTCTTCCTATTATGTTTCTAAATAAAGTCCATCATGAAGGTGATTAACGCCTTTGAACCCATAATCAACTAACATCTATTTTTAGGGCTGTAATTAAGCTAAGACTTTTGGTGCCCAAATTATAAAAAGATAATGGTGATTATTAAGGGGGCAAGCTAAGTTTATTTGGATTTTAAAATTATTGATAAGATTATCATATATGCAATATGCCGATGTTGAAAACTCCCACCAACTAGATGAGTTGATATATAAGACATTAGACAAACTGACATACATGCAGCCAAAAGCCATTCAAGTGATCCTTCCTCATCACCAGCAGAGAGACTAAAAGTAGGACAAGAAAAGCCTTTTTAATAAATAATATAATATATAATATGCTGATATGCTCCTCAATTATTGTGACTTGTCTTATACATTGGTTAAAGGTCTATTACTTGTGGTTAAATTAAATAATAATCAAAGCAAAGATCGATGGGGCTTCGAATGCAGTTTTTTATTTGGACACCTCAATATTAGCCGGATGCATCTTTTTAATTTGTGTTCCCAAAATATATTGATGTATTTATATTGTTTAATTCACATACAATTTCAGTTTTTTTTTTTTAAAAACAGGAATTTAAGGACATTATAGGTTGCTGCGACAAAAGTTTTACGTAGATTGTCACAATTCTATCACAACTTTATTTTTCCGCACTTGAAACTTGCTATGTAAACAAAGGCAGAGTTGAATTTCACAGTAATATGTTCAAAATTAAATTTTATCCCACATACTAGGCGGCGTCCCTTCACACTACGTTAGTAATAATAATGATTCTTTGTTCGTCCATATTTATTAAGAAAAGTATGGAGAGCCAATAGAATATCTGTACAATGCGTATAATAGAGGTTTAGGAAGTATTAGAGATATAATTATTAGTGTTATCCTTTTTCATTAGTGTAAGTCTCTGTAATGAATAGTACATGACATGGTATTAGAGTTCTAGATCTGAAAGGTCAAGAGTTCGATTTTTGATAAATTCCAAAATTAACTTTAAATTTTTAAGATGAGTGATTTTAAGACATGAGATGTTTATTATCCTTTATTATCGTTACGCCGCAGGAGATGCTCTTTTTTCTCGGACATGGCAAGTTATTCGTTAATCATATCATCTTCTCACCGTTAATTATAATCTTGTACTGGAACAAAGGGTGGTGCAACCTTTCTATTTCTAGAGCAGACACCAAAATCCATCTATATATAGTTGTATACCCTCATATATATATATATATATATATATATATATATATATATATATATATATATATATATATATATATATATATAGCTAAGAAATTAAATATATTTGGCGCTATGATCTTTAAGGAATTTAATATATAGTATTACCATCAAATGGAGCTTATGTTAGTTGTTGATTAGAGTTTATTTATTAGGTAGATAAGAATGGAATATATGCAACCACCATTTTTTTTTTTTTTGTGAATATCCACCATAATAGATATTGAAGTGGGATCTAAATCTTAATATCCTTTACTTGAGAGTTGAGAGTTACGTGTTGGTTGCATAGTAGCTAGAATCTCGATTTAACTCTTAAAATCTTCTGATATTACGATTTTAAATGAGTTTATCGATTTTACGAAATTTGTACTAAGTCTGACGATTTTACGATTTAAATCTTGTTAAGATTTTACGTTTTACGTTTTTTATTTACTTTTTCGATTTCACGTAAAATCTCGATTTTCTCTACCTTGGTTGGTTGTATTAATAATTTAAAATATATGTAATTAGCGGGCCGGCAAGATTAGTTACTCTGCCTAATTAAAGACGAGACCTCGCACCTTCAATTTGGATATATTCAATGCAACTTGATTGCTTCCACAAGCTAAGGCCCATGTATGATGTATCACTAGCAGTATATCTCACCTAATTTGGATATGTTACTCTGCGTGCTCTAATTGTTGTATAACATTACAACAATTAATAATACTAAATAATTAATAAGAAAAAAAATTTATGGACAAAAAATTTTATTAAAATTTGACCAGCACTTAATCAGTAAAAAAAAATAAGTAATTATATACTATTAGATATAATCTCACACCATTAAAAATATTAATGATGACTAATTGATAGTTACAAATTATAAACTTGCTGCCTATTCCTCCTCTTTTAATAATACTAAATAAAGTAAGTTATAGTTAATTTAGACTGATTTCTTTTTTATTATCAAGCATTTCCAATAAATTAAAAGAGCCACTCAAATAAAGATATTTAAAGTTCTTTTTTAAAGACGTTTTTTAATAATTAAAATTTGCGCAACATATAATAGATCAAATTATGTTATTTTTGTCAAAATTAGATCAAATAAATTTGTTTGACCAAAAAATTAGTGAATCAAACTTTAAATCGATCTAAATTTTTATTATTTTCCACAAAAAATAACTACAATACTCTTATTATAAAAAAAGACTGAAATATTTTTATTATATATATATATATAATAAAAATATTTCAGTCTTTTTTTATAATAAGAGAATTATAATTAATTTTTATAAAAAAATATTAATTTAGACTGATTCAAAGTTTAATTTACTAATTTTTTAGCCAAATCTATTTGTCCGGTCTAAGTCTGACAAAAATAATACAATTTAATCGTTACCTAAGTTAAATTTTAATTATTAAAAAAAAATGTTTTAATAAGTGTCCTTACTTCTATAAATTAAATGGTCATGATGATCTGAATTATTATATGATAGCTAAGCTTGTTATTTGTGTACTGTCATGATGGAATACTTTGATCATTGGTAATATATATATTATTTGATCGTTCTGAATTAAGATAGCAGTGTTGCTTTGAAAAGCATAATTGTCGTGTGAACAAATACAAGCAGCCAAGGAAGTAGGTTACAAAGGAGAAGGACGGCACCGTAGAGGAAAACGATGTCACTACAATGTCTTAAGCAACACATGTCATTTTCCTTTAACTTGCATGTCGATAATGTAATTAGTTTGTAATTAACGAAAATAATCACGACTCATTAGCACGCAATAATAAGCTAAGTTGCTCGCCATTTGATGCTTGTGCGTTAACGTTATAATCTATGTGTTTGACTGTGACATGCAGGGATCGTGGATATTTATTTACCTTAAATTAATTGTTTGACCAAATTAAAAGAAACGACGTCAATATACCACTTGCTTAATTAGTTGCTTTGTAAATGGAATCTTGAACTTGATCAGGCTTGAGCCCGCTACATGCATCATGCATATACCTCTCCTTCTACCAATTTTTATTTGTGGATAAAAGCCGGCAACATTGTAAATTTGTAACACACCTACCACACAGCCTGACAAGGCTAAGATCAAAATTAAAATAAAAATAAACTCTAACCCTTGGACATGGAGATTCCTAGTTTAATTTAGTGAATGAAATTAAGATTTTGTTATCTTATTGGGTATGATGTTAACTGGAGTTGGTCTATAAGACTGTTATAAGACTGTGTTTGTTTATTGACTCAGAACAATAAAGTCATATATAGAAAGATACACATATATACTAATAAAAATACACACATATTTTATCATTACAAACGAATTTTAACACTAATAAAAAAAGAGTTGTTGGTAATAATTTTCTGACGATAAAAAGTGACATTCTGACCATTTTAAAAGGTAATTATTTTAATTAAAATTTATATCTTATATCTTATTCCTATATGATGCTCAGGCCAAAGTATTGATAGGAGATGGCTGTAAGGATTCTTGTGTGGCTACTCCTACTGAGGATTATACTACCAGTGCGAGTCTCGTCCGAACAATGGGGAGTCACTACAATGGATCTGTGAAATTGCAGCGCGGCGGTTCTTTTATGGATTAGCGGCGGTTTTAAACCGCCACGAAATAGAATTCCAATGCTTCGTTAAGCGATGCCTACTAGGGAGTGGTAATATGATTTTGCGGCGGTTCTAAAGAACCGCTGGCACAACCGCTGCGAAATCAAGAAATAGCGGCGCAGGTTTAGAGGCGGTTTAAAACTGCCTCTATCTATTAAACGTTGATTTCGGCACAAATTTGGCGGCGGTTTGAAACCGCTGCTAGTTTACAACCGTTGTTTTCTTCAAATGTATTTGGCAGCGGTTAGATCTAACCACCGCTATCTCGTATCATGTTTTTTCAAATTTTCTACGGTTATTTTACAACCGACGCTATGTTCCGATTAAATGGCCGCAAAAATATTGTAGTGTACACTGGCAATCAATGCTACTTTTAATTTGAATGTACTAGGATTTTTCTTTTGTTTTTTTTGTTATTTTTGGAACATTTCTTAATATTAGTATGTTAAATTATTTTATATCTGAAAAAAATAAACTGATGGGTAAACGACATTAGCAAAACTAAATATAAAATTTATATAATTATCCAAATATCAATAAAGTGTACTCCTTACTAATAGTTGCATAGTCAACACCAAAAAAGTGTATATATTCTTTTTAAAAACTTTCACAATCCTAAGATCTACTTTTTAATCTGTCCCTCCAACGAATTCATCCATGCAGCAACGTCTGATGGCAGCTTCCCACCTTCCCGTTGAAGTAGACATATCAGAGCACTCCCCATTGCCTGCATCCTTATCTTCCTAGCTGCTATTTCATCCTCCATTGTCTGTCTTTTTGTCTTCTCATCTGCTACTTCATCCTCCATTGCCTTCCTTTTTAATTTCTCGGCCGCTAACTCTGCTTGTACTTCAAGCAGCACCCTTTGGGTTTCCTCCCTTTGAGCTCCATTGCTCGCCTGATGAGAATTCATACTGAAGACTTGACTAGAAGTCGGCCCCAAACCTATGCCACGCACTTTACCTGAGTGTTCCTTTCTGAGAGCTTGAGCAAGTGAATCACTCTGAGACAACAGTCTAGAAGATTCATCATGTTGCTCAATAGCCTCAATTCTTTCCTACACACATAGATAAGCAAACATAAGCCTTTAATAGCTAGTTGCTAACCGCATATACTTCCAATTCAATTCTAAAAATTAAAACCTACAAGAAACTACTTTGCGATTCTCAACACATTACTTACACCAATAGTCCGAGCTGCATCATGGATATATGAGCCATTAGGTCTTTTGTGTGTTAAGAGATACAACTCTCCTCTACCAACTCTCTTCCCTTGTTGTTCCGACTGTAACAATAATGATGACAAAGTGAATATGTAGACGAAGAGATGATTCAAAAATATTCTCAAAAATAGATTACCTCTTCTTCTCCGAGCCTTGTCAAGCTTTTCGACCCGCCAATGTGTGTGTAAAGCTGGTTTGATCGATTCTCAGCATTTTTCTTATACTTCTCCTGTCATGCCATCAAAAGCAAGAATCACTAGACACCAGTTCTAACTAACTCAATGTATCATAAATAGACTTTTTATCTTATGAAAAAAATATATTACCTTTGTCTCTTTACTATTGCAATAATCGAGAAACCATCTCCAATGGTTCGCAGTAATTCCCGGTGGGCAGTTTTTAATATTTTCTTCAAGTGAAAGTTCTTCATCATAAAAGTGATAGTATAACATGTTCCTCGTTTCCTTCCATGCCCTTCCTAGCATTTTTAATATTATACGCTTGATAATTCCTCTACTATCTTCATTAAAATAGAATATTTCTTGCAAAAGTAAAATTAAATTGTAGGTAGGGTTCAAATTATGAGTCCAAAATGGTATAAAAATATAGCTTTTACCTTACACATTTATTATAGACCTTGTCTCTGGTGCGAACCTTTTTCCAGTCTTCTCACAGATTGAAAATTTGGTGTAGTCAGATCCTAGCAGTCCTACAACGCCGCTCAGTATACTAGCTTCATCCTCAATTGGTTGCAGTTCACTGTTGAACCTGAGTATGATCTTTCTTCCGTTAGGTGGCTTCATAGCTTCCTTCACACTCAATTTGACCTGTTTGATTGTGCCATCGGATTTTGTAAATCATAGTTATTCAGTGTGAGTAGCCATTGTGGCCAAGCTGCGATGAAATCATAGAAAAATAGCTTAATGGAAAATCTTATTAAATAAATTCTTGTATACCAATTGTTTTAACATTCCAAAATTCACTGGTCTTGCGTCCCTTGCGCTTCTGTGCCTCCGATGCAGCAAACAGGTTGTCAATATGCTGATCAAAAGAATCTACCCGATCTGCCTCTGGGTCTAATTCTTCGGCGTTCAGCTCCGAATTTTGAACTTCATTCGTGCAAGCCTGTTGAGCAGGCGGAGGTTCGCTACGGGGCGGCCGAAAGGCCCGTAAAGACGAGGATGTGGGCTCCGAGTTTTGAACTTCGTTCGTGCAAGCCTGTTGAGCAGGCGGAGGTTCGCTACGGGGCGGCCAAATGGCCCGTAAAGTCGAGGATGCGGGGTCACCACTGCCATTGAACGGGGGAATTGGGTAGTCTGCTTGATGGGAAGTTAAAGCCGCAGTAGATCCTACTTGAGGCTGATGACATGCTGTATCTAACCGGAATTTCTTCGTGTAACGACCTATCTTGGGCATCTTTCTTGACTCTGCATTCGGGTCAAAACAAAATGATTATAATTAATATATAGTTATTAATATTTATTAATATACAAAAAGAACACTAGTAGACACTAGTTAATATTTATTAAACTCTTACATTTATGACATATTGATAATAAATAATTTATAGTATGAAATCAGAGACTGCAGTTAAGGGTGATGACGGAAGAATAGAAAGCACAATTAAATAAAGAATGGATATTCATTCTAATTTTTTCATGTCATCATTTGTGTTCTCTATCTTCTAACAACACGCCCAAATGCCTCATCTCCTCATGCATGACCATAAATGATTATTTTAACAAATATCAGTAAATAAAGCAGATACAATATGATGAATATAATAAATAAAAAACAAATTACTACCAAATTTACGAAGATTGGACTAGTCGAATTTGGATCAATTTGCTTGTGAACTTCCTAACAAGTAAAGATAATAGATAATTTAATCGGAATTAGAAAATATAAATCAGAATTAATAAAGGTATTAATGAAGTGGCAAAAGTTAAAAATATAAATCTTCATAATAGATCTACATACTCTGAATTGAAAGCAGAAACCAAGTTAATATTTATTAAGTTCTTACGTTTATAACATATTGAGATCATGCTAATATATAGTATGAGAACAGAGACAGAAGTTAAAAAACAAATGAGTAAGATGCCATGTTCATTCTATATTTAATGCATGTCATCATCTGTGATCTTTATCTTATAACAACAAATGAGTGAGATTTCATATAAAAGTTAACTTTTTATGAAATCGCACTCATTCAAATAAAATTACTTCTAATCACGTCCAATATAAACCTATAGTATGATAAGATAACCTTGCCTGCTTTTAATTTTTAAGAAAACATGGCATAAATTGTAAATAATAGGATAATTAATAACACTTCCTTTCTTTTTAGGAAAAGCATTTATTTAATTTATTATTCATAGGGTTGACAGGGGTTATCCATATTATAAATTAATATATACTTTCCAGAGCCTAATTTAACATTTAAGATCGAAATAATTGTATCTTGTCCATCAATTCATCTGATTCTAAATGTGTGTATGTATGGTATATAACTATACTTGTGGTTTAAAACCATGTACATGATGATGATGCGATGACAAAGTTAATGGAAAGTGGCTATTTAGAGATATAAAGTTCTTATAAAAACAAATGAGTGAGATTTCATTCTATATTTAATGGGAAGTGGCTGTTTAGAGATATAAAGTTCTTTCCTTCTAAATAGGATTGACTTAAAGAGCTATTGATAAAGGAAGATGTCCTTGTACCTGCTATTTATCCGGCAAAATATTAAAATGCATTATGATAAATTATTTTTCATTTTCGTTCATTTTTTTAGATTATTGTTCTCTTTTTAAATATTTTAATAAATAATTTAATGGAAATTATTTCTACATAGATGGACACATATATGCACGGAATTTAACAGGCAACCATAATCAGTAAAAACATTAAGGATTAAGAATTTTTGATAAACAATGAATGGCAACAACATTTATTCAGCAAACCAATCCTATTCCCGTTACAAATGCATTCAAATATACCACAAAAACCCCAACTCAGAATTCTCCAATACTAATTCCTAATCCACATCAACAAATCCTACTCCCTCTAACAAATTAACTCAGCTAACAAGACCAAGAGAAGCTTGCATGTAAACTAAACGCTCATTAATAGCCTCACTTTCGGTAAAGAAATCAGCAATTGAGGGGAGGGGGATCCAGTGGTGCTTACCTGCAGTGGGAGGATTGCTATTGACGGCGAGAGAGGAACGACCGGCTTCGCGCAGAGAGAACGGGACAGAGACGTCTTCTTCCTTCCGACGATGATGAAGATCTCCCAAGAATAATGGGTACGGCGAAGCCATTAGGGATATCAATGGGGCAAGAGCGGGGGATGCCTCTCTGCTCCTCGTCCCTGTCCCCAGAATTGATCTCCAATCCCGCCCCGATTCCTGCTATAGAGAGATAATCATCCTCATCCCCATTCTCCGGATTTTTTGCGGGATCCCATTCCCCATCTCTTTATGTTAAACATTTATATGAAAATTATAGTGAAAAAAATAAACTACAAAACATTATTACAAATATATCTTATCCAAGATTATAAGTCCAGAAATACAACATAACAAATTATAGTCCATAAAGGGATAAGCACTGAGCAGGAAGAGTGGCCGGTAACGACTGGCGAAGGGGTATGCTACTACGGCTGTGACTGTGGACACAATTATGGGGGATCGGGAGTTTTGAACTTTTCTAGAGAGTTGGGGCTTTGAAACGGCGCTAAGTAAAGTATTAGGAGAGAATAGAAGACATTCAATAAGGTAGGGTTAGGATTTTCAATAGGTAAAATTATTAAAAAGTCCCTATATTAGAAATAAATTCAAGATATTTAAATAAACTCAAGAATTCGAAAAATTATCAGGGACGGGACGGAGATTCCTGCTCGGGTCTCCGTACCTGTCTCGGGGAGATTTTAGTCCCTATTCTCATCTCTACAGAAAAAATTTCTCGTCTTCAAATTCCCATTCGAGACAATTCCCACAAGAATCCCCGTACTTCGAGAAATTTTAATACCCCTAGACGCCACAGCTCCAAGCTCAGACGTGAGAAGAAGACCACGAACAATGCAAACTCTCGAACAGATTGTGGTTTAGTAGTGGGGAAGAAAATAAGGATTGTGTAGCAGCTGGCGGTGGGTTCTTTTATTTGAAAATTGAAGGAATAATTTCTTATTATCATACTGACTTATACTTAAAGGGTGTCCTCCAAAAATAATAATAACAATTATAATAAATGTAAATTTAAAGTGAGCAATGTAATTTATTTGAGACAATGCAAATAAAAAATAATAAGAAAAATCAGAACAAAGTCATGTTATTATATAAAAAATTATAATATAAAATTATAAACTATGGCACCCAATGACGAACCTAAAAAATTTTAGAAGTGGGGACAAAATATATATCCTAAGATAAATTTTTTTAAATATTACCAATTATAATAAAAATATAATAAAGATATAAAAATTAAAAAAATTAATAAATACTTTTATTCTTAAAAAATTAATTTAATTTTGATATATTGTCAAATTACAAATTTTATTCATCTATTTAATTATGTATTGTAATTAAAAAATTATATTTTACATTCATTATGTAAATAATTATCTAAAAAATAATATAGATTTTAATATATCAAAATCAATTTTTATGCTTTTAAACTTATATTCTACTACTTATTATAATTTACAAATATTAATTACATCTCATTCAATTATTAAAGTTTATTTGTTAATAAATATTATATAAAATTACAATAAGAAATATTATTTAATAGATAGATAATTTTTTTGTAGAGAAGTGAGATTTAGTTTGATAACTAAATAGTTGATTAGTTTTAAAAGTTAAATAAAAGACACATATTAAAATTTGAAAATAATAATAATTATTTCATATTAAAACAATAATAATTATATATTCACTTAAAGGGGAAGATATTTCTACTTTTTATAATACCATTACTTCATATTTAAAAAAAATATGGAAAAATAGTCTTGTATGTCAATTGAATCCTGTCTCAAAATCATTTCAAGTCATAAAAAATTAACTGAGATATATGAAGTCAATATAAGGTCAATCTTGAACGTGTTTATTGCTACTTCATTAAGTTCACATCAAGTAAAGAGACACGTCATTCACACCGAGTATATCAATTACATGCCAATTGTTCAATAACCAGATCCATTAAATGTCCGTAAAAATTCAGATGTATCTAACAAGATCTAATTAACAACTCCCAGCAACATGATTCAAAAGACCCCACTCTCTTCTGGTGTTTTATTGAGGTCAATAGTAAGCATTGGAACATTGTTTACGGTAGAAACAACCTCCTTGGAATTATCATCTTTCATAACGTCTTCTTCCTGCATCGAGTCTTGAACCACCTCCTCTGTTTCTTCTGGATTTTCCCTAACATTCTCTCGAGATAAACCTGAAATTTACAATGTGTTACCATTTGAATTCAATATTTTACCAATTTTTCAAAAAAAAAAAAAAAGGTTAGACATAACATTGTAGAGCTATTGTAATGCTTACGCTCTTAAAGTTGTGCAAACTTTTTCTTTATAAGAATGAGATATTAAGTTCAATTGAAAGAGGATTCTCATAGTGTGTTTGCGCAATGTCCAGCAGAGCAGATATAAGTATTAAAAAATAAAAAGGTCGTGTCTAACTAACAGTAATGGTATCACAATTCTTGATATTTATTACATTAATAGATATTATATTAGGATAAAGTACTTTTAGCAAATGAAATTACTTTTAGCACTGATCTTACAATTTCCTCAATATACATCAATTGCAAAAGACTAAATCCTTCCAGTGACACTTAGACATTATATTCAACCGTGATCAAAGGTGATATGGATTTAGTCGATGAATATTATTGAATTCAGTATGTTACAATACATGCGGGTCTTGACATATATAGACTAGGGAATAGAGAAGCCATGCACAAGAAAGACCAGTAATAAAGCCACTGTGTAATTGTATCAAATATTTGAGTTCAAGACTTATAACCCAATTAAATAGAATAAGAGGTACCATGTATCTGCAGCCAAATCAACTAAAGCCTTAAGACTTAAAATGATTGATTAATAGTATATGTCCAAAATCAAACACTTCCTCTCTGTTTATGTTTGATCTCTCTCAGCTAATGTTATTATTATGTATAGCACTGCAATCATAGTTTTTGTACGTGTTCAATTCTGATATAATGATACAATTACCTAATAAGAAAATTCATATAATTAACCATGTTTTCACTAATATATATAGATATATAGATAGACTATTAGAAAACATTATGGATATATAATTAACCATGTGATGGAAATTAAAGTCCCATCATATCAACAGCATTTCTGCACAAAGAGAAATGATGATTTCTGTACTTGTGTTTATATATATATATATATATATATATATATATATATATATATATATATATATCTGAAAGAATTATTCCCAATTCCCACAATTTTCTTTAAATCTGGGGGGGGGGGGGATTTAAAAGAAGTAATAAAAAGATTACCTCATGCTTAATTGTTGGTATATAAATGGGGCTTCCAAATATATAGTGTACTTTAATTGATTCTTAAATCCATTTCTTACCTTCACCTTATGCGGTATTTGGTGCGACAGCTTTTTGTTTGTACTTGTTATGAACACAAAGCCAAATTTTTTGTGATACTTTTTTTCAAATTGCTCCAATTCCTGCAGTGTTCAGCGACTTAAACAATGTAAGAATTCGGGCCGTGTCCTTTGTTTATAGTATTATAAAGTCACTCAAATTACTGTTGGAGTTTTGAAAAGTAAGACTAACAAACTGTTGTCAAATATATGAGAGCGTACCAACATAATGGGCCCAGGCACAAACTTGGCAGCCTGATCTATGTGCAGGTGTGCAGAGAATACATTCAGCCATGATTGAATAGGTGACTTGTTGAACCATAAGTCCTTTGCAAATGATATCGCGTGCTCAAGCGAGGAGAACGGAGATGCCTGAATCATCGCCTTGGAAAACCAAATGCTAATGCCGCAAAGAAAGAAGTCCCTCTTGTAATACCTGGTCTAACCGAAATTAATTAAATAATGAGTTAAGTAGGAGCGAATATGGTTGGAATATTTGGCAATTGGAATTTGATGATTTAAATATGATTTTTGGATTCAGTGAATTTTTCCGAGTCGGAAGACATAGTTTTCTGCGTAAAAGTGCGTAGTGGAATTTTGACCGGCAGTACCAGCTGAGGCCTGTCTGGTACTGCAGCTGAGAAAATTGATTATGAGTAAATAAGATTAAGAAATGAGGAATTATAATTAGGGGAGGTAGAAATATTTGAAGTGCGATTTAGAGGGCTAATCTTAAAGGTTTTGGTCCAAAATTGGGCCAACGGACAAAAATAAGTGAACCGGGCCTAAGTGGGCCCAAGACCCAACATATATAAACATTAGTTATGAGCATTTCAGCTCATTTTACCCTAAAAAGAAGGGTTGGGGCGCTAAAATAGTGAAGAGAGGAGAGAAGAGAGAAAACCTAACTCTCTTTGATCTTTAAATCACCATAACTTGAGCTACGGAGCTCCGATTGACGAGCCGTTTGCGGCCACGCGTCGCTCTTCTCATCCTCTACAATTCTATCTAAATTTTGTGGTGAGTATTCCATTCATCTCTGCCCAGTTTTCGAAATTCCCCACTGTTACACGTTTTTGGGAAGTTAGTGTTGAAATCTTGTGATTTTGGGTGTTTAGGGATACTCCAACATGGATTCTAAGTGGGTTCTATCCCTACTTCATATGGGCTGAGGTAAGAAGTGCTCAAACCCTTGTGATTTGTCATTTTTATGAGCTCTAGGTTGATGTATGTATGTGATATTGGTTATGTTAGTGCATTTGATGGTTTTGGTGCACAATTGGGAGATTGGTGTTGCTTGAGGAGCTTTGGTGAGGCTTAGGGCTAAAGTTGGTGGAGACTTCCAAAGAAGAGGCTCAATTGATTTGGCTACAAGAGGTAAGGTTTAAGTTTCATTTAAGTACCGTGTGGTGTGATGAGAATTCCTAGGCTAGATGCCCCTAGGATTAAGTTTGGATTGTGTAAATGGTTGGTGCTAATATGCATAGTTGGTATGTAATGTGAATTAATGATTGGGTTGAGAATTGTGTGGCCTTGTATGTTTGGTGTATTGAGAATTGAATGTATGGGGTAATGAGTATTGATTTGTAGTTTATGCATTTAAATTGTGAAATTGGGCCGGAGGCCGTGAATTTTGGGCCAGAGGCCGAAAAGAGGTAAGTAAGGTAAGTTGATGTGTGCATTGTATGATGACACAAGTGATTGGATGAATTTCAGATAATGAATATATGAATGATTGGGTTGGTTATTGAATAATGAGGTTTGAGGAGTTGAAGTGTGAAAATTGGTAATTTTTGGTGACATTGTATAGATGAGGTATGTTTGGTTTTGGTTGAGGTATGTTATGTGGTCATATATGTGATCATGATTATTGATGCCTTGATGGTATGATAATGCATGAGAGATATGTATGTTGTGATATATGTTTGAGAAATGATTGAGGTTGATTTGGGGATGAAACCACGCGATAGTGAGTATGATATTGATCATGTATAATGATGGTTGATTGGAAATAGTATTGTTGGAAATTGGGATGAGGAAGGATGTAAGACATGTTGATGTGTTTGTAATTTAGCCATTTGTTTGAAATGGGTAAAAATGGTTATATGGCGGTTTTGTGAATTGTGGTAATGTGTCAATGTGTGAGTCGAGGAGGCTTGACGTTGAATTTGATACATTTCAATTGATTTCAAAGAAAAGGGATGAAATTGGCATGTTTTGATTGATTTTGAAAAGGGTTGGAAATGGTTTGTTTTGAAATGGCACTTTGTGGTTTTTATGAAAAATATGGTTTTTGGGCATACTTTGGTGAGACATAACATGGACTACGGATCTCTGTTTTGCGCTAAATCTGTTTAGAAATGAAATGGGATCCGGGATGTCCATGCCGTTCGAAGAACGGATGAAAAATGATTTAAAATGAGGAAGTTATGTCCATTGGAAGATTGGGGTCTAAATTTGTGAATTCTGCAGTTTTTAACTTAGAAAATTTTTAGTAGAATAACCCCTTGCGCGTGGGCGCACTTGGCGCGTACGCGCCGATCTTCCAGAAAGCGCCATCCACGCGTGCGCGTGATGTGCGCGGGCGCGCCGATAGTGCTGCACCCAATGCCCAGCCATTTTCCAGAGAGTTGTGCCAGAACTGTGCCAGCTTTGTGCCTGGGGCACGAGAGTATCCACGCGTACGCGTGGTTGACGCGTGCGCGTCGATTTGGCAAATTTTTAATCCACACGTTAGCGTGCATGACGCTTGCGCGTCGATGAGTTTTTAAGGCCATCCACGCGTGCGCGTGGAGTACGCGTACGCGTGGCATTGTTTTCATGCCAAAGTTGATATTTGAGTTTTAAAAGCCAAATCTCATACTTCTAAGCCTCTGATCTCACCCCTTATGTATTAAATCATTATGATATGCTTAGTAATGAGAAAGAAACTAGGGGATGTGGTAACTTGCGAGTGAAGCAAGGGAAAAAGTTATGATCAATGGTGATCAACGATGATTATATGAGATATGGAGGATGGCGGTAGGAGTACCGTGTATGCCATGAGCCGAAGGGCTATATTTATTGATAAATGGCTGGTTCTTGATTGAACCATGAGCCGGATGGCTGAGTTATTGCCGGGTCACGGCAAAGTCATTATTGATTATGGCTGAGTATAATTGCATATATGATTAATGAATGAATGTGTTAAATGGATAATAATGGAAGATGTTGAAATGTGATGTGTAACCCCGGGTAGTAGGCAGTGGCGTTGTCCACTTGCTCCGGGTGTGAGACGGAAAAGGATGTTTATGATAAATGAGTTTAATTATGGAGTTTTGAATGAATGTATTTGTGATACCTGGGTAGTAGTAAGGGTTGTGGTTCGTCCCACTTGCTCCAGGTTAATGTTTGAGATTTGATAACAATGAGGATTGATAATATGAATTGAGATTGAATGAATATATGTTTGAGATACCTGGGTAGTAGCAAGGTTTGTGGTTCGTCCCGCTTGCTCCGGGTTAATGTTTAAGATACCTGGGCAGTAGCAAGGTTTGTGGTTCGTCCCGCTTGCTCCGGGTTAATGTTTAAGATACTTGGGCAGTAGCAAGGTTTGTGGTTCGTCCCGCTTGCTCCGGGTTAATGTTTAAGATACCTGGGCAGTAGTAAGGGTTGTGGTTCGTCCCACTTGCTCCGGGTTAATGCTTAAGATACCTGGGTAGTAGCAAGGGTTGTGGTTCGTCCCACTTGCTCCAGGTCAGAGATTGTGACGCCTGGGTAGTAGCCGCAGTAGTGGTTGTTCCACTGGCTCTGGGTTGAGCGGGTAGTAGCAAGGGGGTTGTAGCTCAAACCTACTTGCTCCGCAAAGGGTGTTTCTGTCCATGGTTAGCTACCAGGACGTGTCGGGTTGGCTATATAACCGACAGATGATATCATCAGCCATAGGGCAGGCATACATCATTTGCATATGTTTGAATTGTTTGGGTTTGCCTATTTGTTTTGGATTTCTACATCATATATGCTATGTTACCTGATTATGTGCTACTTGTTCTACTTGTACCTTATTTGTGTATTACTTGTCTGTATTGCTTGTGTTTGTACAACTGAGAGATCCCTCATATTGGTGTCGGTGGATGTTGAGGGCTGTTCTTGATGAGATGAATTGATGATGCGATTGCATGATGATGATGATTTTTGAATGAGATAATTTGAGTCCCCTGGGTAGACGCAGTGATGTGATTTCACTAGCTCCAGGTGAGGGTATGATGTATTGATATAGAGTTGCTGAGACAGAACAACTGGTGATGGTTTTGCTTATGATTCTGAGTCTGATACGTGTAAGAATCAGCGAGTTGGGAAACATGTGTAACATGAACTAGATTTAGTATCCCCTTACGACAGATGCCTATTCATGGATTAGTGAGAATCTAGGCTGGATACTTGGAAAAAAGGAGTTTAGGATGCTTAGTGAGTTTTTATTGCAGTGCATTGTATTTATTTGGCACTTTTACCGTACTGGGAACCCATGGGCCCGGGGTTCTCATTCCGTATATATCTCTTGTTTTTCAGATACAGGTTCAGGTGCTCAGAAGTGAGCTGCGGTTCGTCTGAGAAACGGCGAAGATATTTATTTTCTCTACTTTGTGTTTTCCGTAGAATCTCTGCACCTTTGTTTTGAAAAGATTATATTATGTGTTGAACTCTTTTGGAACTTGCCTATAGAGGCTCTTATGTTTCCTTTGGGAGAGATTAGGATGTACTGTTGTCAGTTACTTTCATACTGTACCCTAGCCGGCCTAAACTTCGCGGGTCGCGACTAGTGGCTATTTACTTATATTATATATATCTATCTGTTATCTATCTCTTAATCTCCTTTATGCCTTGTCCATATATCGCTTTCGGCTTCACGTTTTATCTTTTCGTTGTCGAAACGTGAGTGATACGTCTTCGCGATTTTATTTCTACTCTTTTCAGGCTTCTCGATTAATACTCCTTTCGAAATTACCTATGTTTATATATTTAAAAATCCACCTGAGAGTCGTACCACCGTAATATCATTGACTTATGACTCGAGCATAAGGATTTGAATATTAGGGTGTTACACCTCTCTTCCAATTTCCCTGATAAGTCCCATCATGAAACAAGTGAGCAAAATAACTTTATATATTCCTGTCAATCAACAATTAACTCCCGCTGCTCTATTTTAAAAAAATCCAAATAAGATATCTGAAATCCTTAATAACACTTGGCACTTATTCTGCTCTGCTCGTAAGACGTGATCTTTCCGAGGTATAACGGTGGCCCAATTTTGCGGATACGGATCATATCTAATATTTGTATCTTGCCTTTTTAGTTACATTAAATATACGTATTTTGTGCGTTATTATGTGTAACTTATCATTGTTTATGTAAATGAGAGAGAGAGAGAGAGAGAGAGAGAGAGAGAGAGAGTATTCATTATTGAGTTAATACTCAAAATAATCCTTGAACTTACACTTGTACCTCAAAGTAGTCCCTGAATTTAATTTGGCCTCAAATTTGTCTCTGAACTCAACAACGACCATCCCTGAAGTGTTTTTTGGTGAATCTGTGCGAAGGGAGTGATGTCGTTTATGGAGGGACGCCATAGTAGACAACCAATGATTATTTGACATGGCACTAATAAGTTTTAACGTAATTTAGTCCCTGAAATTAGTTTATAAACCCTAGTCCCAATTTGAGCTTCAGAAACTCTCTTACACCATTAGTAGTCATTTTCCTTTATCTCCTTGTCCATTGTTATGCTAGTTTCCAGAGATTGATGATGGAAGGAGGCAGCAACATCGTTGGTAGCTCCAGTAACCGACATTATGAGGGAAGCTGCGAAAGGAGAACGAGTAAAAGTAGTCATGAACGACTTCCAGAGAGATGTGATTGTAGTAGTTGATCCCATCCTGAAATGGTAAAAAACAGAGTGAATCCAAAGAGGCCATTTTTTAGTTGTCCAAACTATAATATAAGTTTATTACATTATTTTCTTAATTTAGTCATGGTAGTGTTATTGCTTATGCTGGTTTAATATGGTTGCACAATGTTGGCAAGAGCTGATGTGCTCTCTTTGTCTGGACTAATAAAGTTAAGGATGAAGAAAAAGTCAGTAGAAGAGTAGATTTTGGTTTTGAAATAGATGAATGGAGGTTGAAATTTGCTTGAAGAATTGGAAGTTTAGAATATGAAGTTAGGGCTCTTAAATTACCATTTGTTTATTGGTGGTTATTATCTTAGCAATTGTTGTTGTTGTAGTTGTATTTGTAGTGTGGAAATGATGAAATCAATTTTGGCTAATGCTTTTTGAAAAATAGTAAATGTGATTGTCCTCGTAGTTGTACCTGTGAACACATGAATATAATTGTCTATTGTTTTATTTTGTCAATCTTGGTTTGAAAATGTAATATGAATTTAGAAGTAGAACCAAATAATGAAACAGTAATTAAAACGAAATCATGAGTAATATCATTATCACCATGAAATGTATCTCCAAATTAGTAAACTAATATGTGTCATTCTACACACCATTGAAAAATATAACATGTCACATCGAATATATAAAAGGCAAACCTATAAAACCAAAATAGTCATACTAACATAAATCATAATAAGATGGACATGGAAGCCACTAATGCAAAAGGCAAATTTGTAAGGCCAAAATGACACAAATAACAGACACTTCTATATCAAATTTTAGTTCTTGCTTTTTCTTGGTAATTTGAAACCCGGCATCGGCATAAAACACATGAAGTTGCTTAGTCTTGTAGCTATAGTTGTTGATGCACTTAGCATTGGATCAACTGAAGTAGTGATTGGTGGTGGAGTACTTAAAATTGGAGATTTGGTTGGTGGTAGAGCATTTAAAACTGGAGTAGGGGGTAGTGGTAGAGCCACCGAAATTGTGGCAGTGGTGGCTGATGAGCGGATATTTTATACGCTTTTTGGGGGTATTTTCATATAGTTTTTAGTAGGATATAGCTACTTTTTAGTATATTTTTATTAGTTTTTATGCAAAAATTATATTTCTGGACTTTGCTATGAGTTTGTGTGTTTTTTTGTGATTTTAGGTATTTTCTGGCTGAAATTGAGGGACCTGAGCAAAAATTTGATTCAGAGGCTGATAAAGGCTACTGATGCTGTTGGATTCTGACCTCCCTGCACTCAAAATAAAATTTTTGGAGCTACAGAAACCCAAATGGTGCGCTCTCAATTGCGTTGGAAAGTAGACATCCAGGGCTTTCAAGTAATATATCATAGTCTATACTTTGCTCGAGTTTAGATGATGCAAACTGGCGTTCAACGCCAGCTTTCTGCCCTATTCTGGCGTTAAACGCTAGAAACAAGTTGCAAGCTAGAGTCAAACGCCAGAAACAAATTACATACTGGCGTTCAACTCCAAAGAAGGCCTTTACACGTGAAAGCTTCAATGCTCAGCCCTAATACACACCAAATGGGCCCCAGAAGTGGATTTCTGCACTATCTATCTTAATTTACTCATTTTCTGTAAACCTAGGTTACTAGTTGAGTATAAAAATTACTTTTAGAGACTTATTTTGTACCTCATGACATTTTTACATCTGAATTTGTATCTTTGACGGCATGAGTCTCTAAACCCCATGGTTGGAGGTGAGGAGCTCTGCTGTGTCTCGATGAATTAATGCAATTACTTCTATTTTCTATTCAATCAAGCTTGTTTCTATTCTAAGATATTCATTCGCACTTCAACATGATGAATGTGATGATCCGTGACACTCATCACCATTCTCAACCTATGAACGTGTGCCTGATAACCACTCCCGTTCTACCTTAGATTGAATGTATATCTCTTGGGTTCCTGGTTCACGAGTTTGACTGCCTCTCCTGAAAACAGAGCACTCAAATCCGTGAGATCAGAGTCTTTGTGGTATAAGCTAGAATCAATTGGTAGCATTCCTGAGATCTGGAAAGTCTAAACCTTGTCTGTGGTATTTCAAGTAGGATCTGGGAGGGGATGTCTGTGACGAGCTTCAAACTCACGAACGTTGGGCGTAGTGACAGACGCAAAAGGATCACTGGATCCTATTCCAACACAAGTGAGAACCGACAGATGATTAGCCATGTACATGGACCATTTTCACTGAGAGGACAGATGGTAGCCATTGACAATGGTGATCCACTAATGTACATCTTGCCATGGAAGAAGCCTTGCGTGCGTGAAGAAGAAGACAGTAGGAAAGCAGAGATTTAGAAGACAGAGCATCTCCAAAACTCCAACCCAGTCTCCATTACTGCATAACAAGTATCATTTAATTCATGCTCTTTTACTCTTCGCAATTAAAACTAAGAACCACTATTGATATCCTGACTAAGAATAATAAGATAACCATAGCTTGTTTCAAGCTGGCAATCTCCGTGGGATCGACCCTTACTCACGTAAGGTATTACTTGGACGACCCAGTGCACTTGCTAGTTAGTTGTGCGGAATTACAAAGTGTGATTGTAATTTTCGTGTACCAAGTTTTTGGCACTATTGCCAGGGATTGTTCGAGTTTGGACAACTGACTATTTATTTTGTTGCTTAGATTAGGAATAATTTATTTTTGTTGGTTTAGAGTCACTAGAATTGCATCTGCTATTTTCCTTCAAAAATCTTTCAAAAATATTATTTTTCTTCATTAGTTTTTAATTTTTCTTTGAGTCTTTTACTTGAGTTTAGTTTCATATTTTAAGTTTGGTGTCAATTGCATATTTTTATTTTCATTCAATTTTCGAGTTTGTGTTCATTGTTCTTGTTTTGTGTCTTTTCTTGTTTTTCTTGTGCATTTTCAAATTATCAGTATTCAAAAAATTATATATATTAAATACCTTTTTAAAACACGTTAAATTTACAGCTCAGTTGGCTAGAGCGTCGTGCTTATGTTCTTGGTAATTGGGTATCTTCCTTTTTAAAACTTTTTCAAAAATAATTTTTCTTTGATTAAATCTTGTGTCAAACTTTTAAGTTTGGTGTTCTCTTGTTATTTTTCTTTAATTTTCGAAAATTTATTTTTAGTTTTCTAAAAGTTTTAAGTTTGGTGTTTTTTTATGTTCTTGAGTCTTTGAATTTTGTTCTTGTTGTTCTTGTGAGTCTTCAAGGTGTTCTTGAGTTCTCTTTATATTTTGATCTTAAAATTTTTAAGTTTGGTGTTCCTTGGTGTTTTTCCTCCAAAATTTTCGAAAAACAAGGAGCATTAGATCTAAAAATTCTAAGTCTTGTGTCTTTTGTGTGTTTTTCTCTTTCTTCATAAAATTCAAAAATAAAAAATATCTTTTCCTTTAATTGCTCATAATTTTCGAATCCCTTGGGTTGACTTAGTCAAAAATTTTCAAATCATATCCTTTTAAGATTTTTAAAATCATATCTTTTTCGAAAACATCCTAACCACTTTCTCTCTCCTCACTTTTTCGAAAGTCCTCATAAAATATTTTCAAATATTTATTTATTTATTTATTTTAGTTTTTTTTATTTTATTTTTTTATTTTGAAATTTTTTATAAATAAATATAATAAGATAAATAAAATAAATCCACATCATTTTGCTTTCTCCATCATGGACCTAAGTAGAAATGAACAGTCCAAAAGGACTCTGGGGTCATATGCTAACCCCACTACTACTTCATATGGGAGTAGTATCTGTATACCCTCCATCGGAGTCAGTAGTTTTGAGTTGAATCCTCAGCTCATTATCATGGTGCAGCAAAATTGCCAGTATTCTGGTCTTCCACAGGAAGAACCTACTGAGTTTCTAGCATAGTTCTTACAAATTGCTGACACAGTACATGATAAGGAAGTAGATCAGGATGTCTACAGATTAATATTGTTTCTATTTGCTGTAAAAGACCAAGCTAAGAGGTAGTTAAATAACCAACCTAAAGCTAGCATAAGAACATGGAAACGGTTGTCAGATAAATTTCTAAATCAATATTTCCCTCATAAGAGGATGACACAACTAAGGCTGGACATCCAAGGCTTTAAACAAGAGGATAATGAATCCCTTTACAACGCCTGGAAGAGGTACAGAGAGATGCTAAGGAAATGCCCTTCTGAAATATTTTCAGAATGGGTGCAGTTAGACATCTTCTACTACAGGTTTACAGCAAAAGCTCAGATATCTCTAGACCACTCAGCTGGTGGATCTATACACATGAGAAAAATAATTGAAGAGGCTCAAGAGCTCATTGATACAGTTACTAGAAACCAGCATCTATACTTAAGTAGTAAGTCCTCCTTAAAAGAAGAGGCTAAGGCAGTATCCACTGAACTTAATCCTCTAGAACAAGTTGCTGAAATCAATCAGCAATTATGTTATCTGACAGAACAGTTGGTAGAATTTAAAGAGATGTTACAAGACACTAAGGATGCTAACAGGAACATGGAAGTACAACTTAACCAGACAAGACAACAGTTATCAAAATAGATAACAGAAGAGTGCCAAGCAGTTCAATTAAGGAGTGGAAAACATTGAATACCTCAACTAAAAGCAGCAGAAAGCCAAGAAAAGAACAAATAATAGAGGATAAGCAGACTGCTATCCAAAATCCCACTGAGGACAGTAAGAGCCCAGAGAGGAATGATTCTGGCGTTCAAACACCAAAAAGGTGTGTAAAACTGGTGTTAAACGCCCAGTGGACGCCCAGTTTTGGCATTCAAACGCTAGAAAAGGGAGAAAAATTGGCGTTAAACGCCCAACCCATGTTCAGTTCTGGCGTTCAAATGTCAGAAAAGGGAGGGAATCTGGCATTAAACGCCAATCCAGCCCCCCAATCCTGGCGTTCAAATGCCTATGAGGGGTCAGACACTTGCAAGTGCTGATAATAACTCCCTCAAGAAGGCTTCTCAACCTACCTCTGTAGGAAATGAACCTGCAACAACCAAGGTTGAAGAATACAAAGCCAAAATACCTTATCCTCAGAAACTCTGCCAAGTGGAACAGGATAAACAATTTGCCCGCTTTGCAGACTATCTCAGGACTCTTGAAATCAAGATTCCATTTGCAGAGTAACTTGAGCAAATACCCTCTTATGCTAAGTTCATGAAAGAGATCTTAAGTCATAAGAAGGATTGGAGAGAAACTGAAAAAGTTTTTCTCACTGAAGAATGCAGTGCAATCATTTTAAAGAGCTCACCAGAGAAGCTTAAGGATCTTGGAAGCTTTATGATACCATGCACATTAGAGGGTACCTGTACCAAGACAGCTCTATGTGATCTTGGGGCAAGTATCAACCTAATCCCTGCATCCACTATCAGAAAGCTTGGCTTGACTGAAGAGGTCAAACCAACCAGGATATGTCTTCAACTTGCTGATGGCTCCATTAAATACCCATCAGGCGTGATTGAAGACATGATTATCACAGTGGGGCCATTCGCCTTTCCCACTGACTTTGTAGTGCTGGAAATGGAGGAGCACAAGAGTGCAACTCTCATTTTAGGAAGACATTTCCTAGCAACTGGATGAACGTCCAAAAAGGGGAAGTAACCCTGAGAGTCAATGAGGATGAGTTTAGGCTGAATGCTATTGAAGCAATGAAGCACCCAGATACATCAAAAGACTGCATGCGTGTTGATATTATTGACTCCCTGGTAAAGGAGATCAGTATGGCTGAGAGTCTCGAATCAGAGCTAGAGGATATCTTTAAAGATGTTCAGCCTGATTTGGAAGAACCAGAGGAAATAGAAGAACCTCTGAAAATTCCTCAGGAAGAGGAGAAACCTCATAAACCCGAGCTCAAACCACTACCAGCTTCCCTAAAATATGCATTGGGAGAAGGTGAAACTTTTCCTGTAATTATAAGCTCTGCCTTAGGGCCAGATGAAGAGAAAGCACTAATTCAGGTGCTAAGGACACACAAGATAGCTCTAGGATGGTCCATTAGTGATCTCAAGGGCATTAGCCCAGCCAAATGCATGCACAAGATCCTACTGGAGGATAATGCCAAGCTAGTGGTTCAACCACAACGGCGGCTGAATCCAGCCATGAAGAAGGTGGTGCATAAAGAGGTCACTAAATTACTAGAGGCTGGGATTATCTATCCCATTTCTGATAGCCCCTAGGTGAGCCCTGTCCAAGTTGTATCCAAAAAGGGAGGCATGACAGTGGTTCATAATGAAAAGAATGAACTGGTTCCTACAAGAACAGTTACAGGGTGGCGCATGTGTATTGACTACAGAAGACTCAATACAGCCACCAGAAAGAATAATTTTCCTTTACCATTCATAGACCAAATGCTAGAAAGGCTAGTAGGTCATGACTATTACTGCTTTCTGGATGGCTACTCAGGCTACAACCAGATTGCAGTAGATTCCCAGGATCAAGAGAAAACTGCATTCACATGTCCATCTGGATTATTTGCCTACAAAAGGATGCCATTTGGTCTGTGTAATACACCAGCAACCTTTCAGAGATGCATGCTCTCTATTTTCTCTGATATGGTGAAAAAATTTCTAGAAGTCTTCATGGACGACTTCTCAGTATTTAGAGATTCATTCAGCTCCTGTCTTGACCATCTAGCACTTGTTCTGAAAAGGTGCCAAGAGACCAACCTAGTGTTAAACTGGGAGAAATGTCACTTTATGGTGATTGAAAGAATTGTCATTGGACACAAAATTTTGAACAAGGGGATAGAGGTGGATCAAGCCAAGGTAGAGGTAATTGAAAAATTACCACCACCTACCAATGTTAAGGCAATCAGAAGCTTTCTGGGACATGCAGGATTCTATAGAAGGTTTATAAAGGATTTTTCAAAAATTGCAAAACCCCTAAGCAACCTGTTAGCTGCTGACACGCCATTTATCTTTGACACAGAGTGTCTGCAAGCTTTTGAGACTCTAAAAGCTAAGTTGGTCACAGCATCTGTCATATCTGCACCAAACTAGACATTACCATTTGAATTAATGTGTGATGCCAGCGACCATGCTATTGGTGCAGTATTAGGACAGAGGAATAATAAGCTTCTGCACGTCATTTACTATGCTAGCCGTGTTCTAAATGACGCACAGAAGAATTACACAACCACAGAAAAAGAGCTGCTTGCAGTGGTTTATGCCATTGACAAGTTTAGATCCTATCTAGTAGGATCAAAAGTGATTGTGTACACTGACCATGCTGTTCTTAAATATCTACTCACAAAGAAAGATTCAAAATCCAGGCTCATAAGATGGGTGTTGCTTCTGTAAGAGTTTGATATAGAAATAAGAGACAAAAAAGGGACAGAGAATTAAGTATCAGATCATCTGTCCCAGATAGAACCAGTAGAAGGGATATCTCTCCCCCTCACTGAGATCTCTGAAACCTTTCCAAATGAGAAACTCTTTGCCATTCAGGAAGTGCTATCGTTTGCAGACATTGCAAACTATAAAGCTGCAAGATTCATTCCCAAGGAGTTCAGCAGGCAGCAAAAGAAAAAACTACTTTCTGATGCGAAGTACTACTTGTGGGATGAACCATATCTCTTTAAGAGATGCGTAGACGGACTAATCCGTAGGTGCGTGTCTAGAGAAGAGGCACAGAAGATCCTATGGAATTTTCATGGATCACAATATGGAGGACATTTCCGAGGTGAACGAACAGCCACCAAAGTCCTCCAATGTGGCTTATACTGGCCTACAATCTATAGAGACTCCCGAGAGTTTGTACGTAACTATGACAATTGCCAGCGAGCTAGTAATCTACCTCATGGTTACGCCATGCCTCAACAAGGGATCTTAGATATTGAGTTGTTTGATATATGGGGTATTGACTTCAAGGGGCCTTTCCCACCATCATACTCAAACACTTACATTCTGGTGGCAGTAGACTATGTATCTAAATGGGTGGAGGCAATTGCAACACCCACTAATGATACTAAGACAGTACTGAAGTTCCTCTAGAAATATATCTTTAGCAGATTTGGTGTCCCTAGAGCACCAATCAATGATGGAGGCACTCATTTCTGCAATAAATAGCTTTATACTACCATGGTCCGATATGGAATTAACCACAAGGTGGTAACTCCATATCATCCACAAACCAATGGACAAGCTGAAGTCTCTATTAGAGAACTAAAAAGAATCCTGGAACAGACTGTAATTGCCCGTAGAAAGGATTTGGCAAAGAGCTTGGATGATGCTCTATGGGCATACAGAACAGCATTTAAGACTCCTATAGGAACCTTTCCATACCAGCTTGTGTATGGGAAGGCCTGTCACCTGCCCGTGGAACTGGAGCATAAAGCCTACTGGGCAACCAGATTTCTAAACCTTGATGCCAAATTAGCTGGAGAGAAAAGATTGCTCCAGCTGAATGAGCTAGAGGAATTCAGATTCAATGCTTTTGAAAATGCCAAAATTTACAAGGAAAAAGCAAAGAGATGGCATGATAAGAACCTGTCATCCAGAGTCTTTAAGTCAGGACAAAAGGTTCTGCTGTTTAACTCTAGGCTCAGGCTATTCCCTGGGAAACTAAAATCCCGGTGGAGAGGACCATATGTGATTACAGGTGTGTTACCATATGGATATGTAGAGCTTTAGGATATTGATTCTGACAAAAAGTTGATTGTTAATGGACAGAGAGTCAAACATTATCTTGAGAGCAATTTTGAGCAAGAATGCTTAAAACTGAGACTAGATTAAAGCTCAGTAAGGTCCAGCTAAAGACAATAAAGAAGCGCTTGCTGGGAGGCAACCCAGCCATTACTATAATTTATTTGTTATTTAAATATTAATTATAGGAGTTTAATAAATTATCATCAGAACTAATTCTCATTTACAGGAGTTCACAGAGTTATAGAAGGATTCAGAGCAGAGAGCAGAGAAAAAAAACTCACTGGCATGAAAACGCCAGTGAGAGGCACTTTTTGGCGTTAAACACCAGAATGGGTACAGTAAGGATATTTTTCTGGGCGTTAAACGCCAGAATGGGTGCCATTTTGGGCATTTAACGACAGAACTGCAGCATCCTGAGCGTTTAGAAAAACGCCCAGTGATATACCCTGGCTGGCATTAAACACCAAAAACAAGCAGCAAATGGGAGGTAAACGCCCAAAACAAGCAACTCCTGGGCGTTTAACGCCAGGAACATGGAGGGGAGGTAGTTTTGTTTTCCAACTCAAATTTTTTATTTTTTCATGTTTTCATCCATAATTTCTTGCATAAACATATTACAAATCCTCATCTTTTAATTTCAAATTTCAAAAAATAACTCTTAATCCTAAAAATCTTTTCTTCTTTTCAATTTTTTTTAAAAACTCATATATCTTTTTTATTTCTTTTCAAATCTTTTGCAAAACCCATTTATCTTTTTAATATCTTTTCAAATCTTTTTCAAATCATCATAATATCTCTTCCAATTTAATTTTATCTTTTTCAAAATTCTCTCATATCTTTTCAATTTTAAAATTTCATCTTTTGCATTTCATACTTATCTTTTACAAATCATATCTTCTATCATATCTTTTTCAAAAATTTTTGAACCCACCCCTTTCTTTTAAATTAACATTCGGCCACCCCCTCTCCTCCACAATTCGAATTTGGCTCTCCTCCTTCTCCTCTCCTTTCCTTTCTTTTGCTTGAGGACAAGCAAACCTCTAAGTTTGGTGTATTTTGCGTGATCACTAAGCTAAGACTTTTTTAAGATCATGGCTCCTAAGGGAAAACAAACCACTTCATGAGGCAAGAAAGAGAATAATCCAAAATCACTTTGGAATTAAGAGAGGTTCTTAACCAAGGAACATTCAGACCATTATCACAAAATAATGGGTCTAAGGTCAGTGATCCCGGAAGTTAAATTCGATCTGAAAGAAGACGAATATCCGGAGATCCAAGAGCAGATTCGAAACAGAGGCTGGGAAATTCTAGCTAATCCTGAGACAAGGGTGGGTAGAAACATAGTTCAGGAATTCTACTCAAATCTATGGCAAACAGAGAGGCAGAGAATGACTGGAACCGCTTTTTATACCTTTCGAACCATGGTCAGAGGGAAGATGATTTACTTCTACCTTGACAAAATAAGAGAGGTCTTCAAGCTTCCTCAACTATAAGATGATCCTGAATCCTTTAATAGGAGAATGGTGTGTGATGATAAGTGCTTAGACCAAATTCTAGAGGACATATGCATCCCTGAAACCAAGTGGATAACCATCACAAAAGGTGTTCCAAACCAACTCAAGAGAGGGGATCTCAAACCAGTTGCTAGGGGCTGGCTAGATTTCATTGGGCGTTCCATACTGCCTACCAGCAATCGCTCCGAAGTCACTATCAAGAGAGTAGTGATGATCCATTGTATTATGCGAGGAAACAAAGTGGAGATTCATCAACTGATTTCTTGTGAGCTCTACACAATTGCAAATAAGAACTCCAAGGATGCCAAATTGGCTTACCCGAACTTGATTTCTCTGCTATGTAAAGAGGCTGGGGTGAAGATGGGAGTAGATGAGTTCATTCCAGTCGAACATCCAATCACCAAGAAGTCAATGGAGGGACAACAAGTACAAGAAAACTCCATCAAAATGAGGGCACATGAGTTCCTCCCAGAAATCCTTCAGATTGACTACTAGACCCGCCTAGAAGCATCTGTCACCAAGCTGCAAGAAACTATGGATCAACATACGGAAGAATAGCAGAATCAAAATAGTATGATCTACAAATTGCTTAAGGAACAAGAGAAGCAAGGGTGTGAACTACAGGAGTTGAAGTGCTAGAAGCTTTCT
Organism: Arachis hypogaea; assembly: GCF_003086295.3. Lineage (NCBI taxonomy): Eukaryota > Viridiplantae > Streptophyta > Magnoliopsida > Fabales > Fabaceae > Arachis > Arachis hypogaea. The sequence continues at coordinate 13,294,193 of NC_092040.1, forward strand.
CTTGAAGGTCCAGACAACCCACAAATTGAAGGAGCATCCATCTCCCAAAATAAAGGTTGTTGAGTCTTAATCTTAATTTTGTGACAACTTCTGCTATTAGAAATCTATCTTAGGAGTCATATGAGTAGTAGTAATTAGTATTTTACCTAAACTTGATTTTTTTGCTATGTAAAGAGGCTGGGGTGAAGATGGGAGTAGATGAGTTCATCCCAGTCAAACATCCAATCACCAAGAAGTCAATGGAGGGACAAAAAGTACAAGAAAACTCCATCAAAAGGAGGGCGCAGGAGTTTCTCCCAGAAATCCCTCAGATTGACTACTGGACCCGCCTAGAAGCATCTGTCACCAAGCTGCAAGAAACTATGGATCAACTTAAGGAAGAGCAGCAGAATCAAAATAGTATGATCTGCAAATTGCTTAAGGAACAGGAGAAGCAAGGGCGTGAACTACAGGAGCTAAAGTGCCAGAAGCTTTCGCTTGAAGGTCCAGACAACCCACAAATTAAAGGAGCATCCATCTCCCAAAATAAAGGTTGTTGAGTCCTAATCTTAATTCTGTGATAACTTCTGCTATTAAAAATCTATCTTAGGAGTCATATGAGTAGTAGTAATTAGTATTTTACCCAAACTTGATTTTTCTACTATGTAAAGAGGCTGGGGTGAAGATGGGAGTAGATGAGTTCATCCCAGTCGAACATCCAATCACCAAGAAGTCAATGGAGGGACAAAAAGTACAAGAAAACTCCATCAAAAGGAGGGCGCAGGAGTTCTTCCCAGAAATCCCTCAAATTGACTACTGGACCCGCCTAGAAGCATCTGTCACCAAGCTGCAAAAAACTATGGATCAACTTAAGAAAGAACAGCAGAATCAAAATAGTATGATCTGCAAATTGCTTAAGGAATAGAAGAAGCAAGGGCGTGAACTACAGGAGCTGAAGCGCCAGAAGCTTTCTCTTGAAGGTCCAAACAACCCACAAATTGAAGGAGCATCCATCTCCCAAAATAAAGGTTGTTGAGTCCTAATCTTAATTCTGTGATAAGCTATTAGAAATCTATCTTAGGAGTCATATGACTAGTAGTAATTAGTATTTTTATTTTTATTTTTATCATCTCCAAGTAAGCTATAATTTATTTTTCTCATCATTATTAAACATGAATAAAATAGCAGATATTTTTAGAATAAGGAGGCAATTTTTTTCGAGTTCTTAATAAGAAAAATTCAAATTATTTATATGTGGTGGCAACACTTTTTATCTTCTGAATGAATGCTTGAATAGTGCATAATTCTGATAGTGAAGTTGATGAATGTTAAAATTGTTGGCTCTTGAGAGAATGATGAACAAGAGAAATATTATTGATTATCTAAAAAATCATGAAATTGATTCTTGAAGCAAGAAAAAGCAGTGAAGAACAAAGCCTGTGAAAAAAAAAGGTGAAAAAGAAAAAGAAAAAGCCAATAGCCCTTAAAACAAAAAATTAAGGGTAAAAAGGATCCAAGACTTTGAGCATCAATGGAGAGGAGGGCCTAAAGGAATAAAATTCTGGCCTAAGCGGCTGAATCCAACTGTCCCTAACCATGTACTTGTGGCATGCAGGTCCAAGTAAAAAGCTTGAGACTGAGTGGTTAAAGTCGTGATCCAAAAGAGTGTGCTTAAGAACTCTAGACACCTATAAATGGGGGCTTTAGCAAAGCTGAGTCACAATCTGAAAAGGTTCACCCAGTTATGTGTTTGTGGCATTTATGTATCCGGTGGTAATACTGGAAGACAAAGTGCTTAGGGCCACTGCCAAGACTCATAAAAGTAGCTGTGTTCAAGAATTAACATACTAAACTAGGAGAATCAATAACACTATCTGAATTCTGAGTTCCTATGGATGCCAATCATTCTAAACTTCAAAGGATGAAGTGAGGTGCCAAAACTGTTCAGAAGCAAAAAGATACTAGTCCTGCTCATCTAATTAGAATTGAGCTTCATGTAAAACTCTGAGATTGGCTCTTGATCTTCGTGCTATCCTAATTTGTTTATCTAGTTGCTTGGGGACAAGCAACAACTTAAGTTTGGTGTTGTGATGAGCGGATATTTTATACGCTTTTTGGGGGTATTTTTATATTGTTTTTAGTAGGATATAACTAATTTTTAGTATATTTTTATTAGTTTTTATGCAAAAATCACATTTATGGACTTTGCTATGAGTTTGTGTATTTTTCTGTGATTTCAGGTATTTTCTTGCTGAAATTGAGGGACCTGAGCAAAAATTTGATCCAGAAGCTGATAAAGGACTGCTGATGCTGTTGGATTCTGACATCTCTGCACTCGAAATAGAATTTTTGGAGCTACAGAAACCCAAATGGCGCGCTCTCAATTGTGTTGAAAAGTAGACATCCAGGGCTTTCCAGCAATATTTAATAGTCTATACTTTGCCCGAGTTTAGACGACGCAAACTGGCGTTCAACGCCCGCTTTCTGCCCTATTCTGGCGTTAAACGCCAGAAACAAGTTGCAAGCTAGAGTCAAATGCCAGAAACAAGTTACCAACTGGCGTTCAACTCCAAAGAAGGCCTCTACACGTGAAAGCTTCAATGCTCAGCCCCAACACACACCAAGTGGATCCCAGAAGTGGATTTCTGCACTATCTATCTTAATTTACTCATTTTCTGTAAACCTAGGTTACTAGTTGAGTATAAAAATTACTTTTAGAGACTTATTTTGTACCTCATGACATTTTTACATCCGAATTTGTATCTTAGACGGCATGAGTCTCTAAACCCCATGGTTGGGGGTGAGGAGCTCTGCTGTGTCTCGATGAATTAATGCAATTACTTCTGTTTTCTATTCAATCAGGCTTGTTTCTATTCTAAGATATTCATTCGCACTTCAACATGATGAATGTGATGAATCGTGACATTCATCACCATTTTCAACCTATGAATGCGTGCCTGACAACCACTCCCGTTCTACCTTAGATTGAATGTATATCTCTTGGGTTCCTGGTTCACGAGTTTGATTGCCTCTCCTGACAACAGAGCATTCAAATCCGTGAGATCAGAGTCTTCGTGGTATAAGCTAGAATCAATTGGCAGCATTCCTGAGATCTGAAAAGTCTAAACCTTGTTTGTGGTATTCCGAGTAGGATCTTGGAGGGGATATCTATGACGAGCTTCAAACTCACGAACGTTGGGCGTAGTGACAGACGCAAAAGGATCACTGGATCCTATTCCAACACAAGTGAGAACCGACAGATGATTAGCCATGTACATGGACCATTTTCACTGAGAGGACGGATGGTAGCCATTGACAACGGTGATCCACCAACGTACAGCTTGCCATGGAAGAAGCCTTACATGCGTGAAGAAGAAGATAGTGGGAAACCAGGGATTCAGAAGACAGAGCATCTCCAAAACTCCAACCCAGTCTCCATTACTGCATAACAAGTATCATTTAATTCATGCTCTTTTACTCTTTGCAATTAAAACTAAGAACCACTATTGATGTCCTGACTAATAATAATAAGATAACCGTAGCTTGCTTCAAACTGGCAATCTCCGTGGGATCGACCCTTACTCACGTAAGGTATTACTTGGACGACCCAGTGCACTTGCTGGTTAGTTGTGCAGAATTACAAAGTGTGATTGTAATTTTTGTGCACCAGTGGCCAATGGACCAACAGAAGCTGCTACAAAGGTTTTCAAAGGAGCAGTTATAGCACGGGTTCTTTTAAGAGGAAGCTTTGGTGGTCATGCCTGGAGCTGCACAATATTTGATATAATATATTCAATGATATATAGAAATCAATCATATAGAAAACCATAGAGGGAACATTGTAAAACCTATTGAGAATCTTCAGTTTCTGATGCCACAGGCTGGCTCATGTCAAGTTCAACCTCAGTGGAATGACCCTCATCTTGGACTTCAACAGTTGCAGTAGGTTCACTAGTTGGATTGGATGTAGCACCATTGGCAACAGCAGTTGCAATAGCTGCAGTCATGTCTTTAGCCTTCTTCTTTAGACAATTCCTTTATCATGATCTTTCCCTCCACAATGGCAAAAATATCCCTCTTTGTATATCTTCTTCATCTTAGTTGTCTTCTACTTATTGCCTCCCACATATCCTTCATCAGCATCCTTTCTTCTTTTCTTCTTTGGTGCACCTGGCATCTTCCTAATCTTTGGTGCTTTAGGTATATTGTGTATGAATTTCTCCCATAATTCTTGTCCAGGGATAGGATTGATATGGAAAGTATAGATCTCATTGTATGAATTCATTGACAACCACTTGTGGCAAAAAGTCTCAAGGTGTTTGCCAGCCTTTACCAATGCAACACAAGCATGGACACATGGCATACTTATTCAAAGGAAAATTGAGGTTCATATCATAAAACCATCTAATTTGTCATGGTATTCATCATGAGCATCATATTCTTGGGAATTAGGATTAGCTCGGTCATATTTCCAAAGAATAGTTCGTCATCATCACCTAAATCATCATCCTCAGGCACCAAGCTATCATCATCATCTCTAAGGATTTGCTTCTTTAGTTTATTTAACTTGTCTTTTCATACTTGTTTTTCTTAAATTCCCTTTTCTTTGCTATCAATATTTTGATGGAAACAACATCATCGCTTGAACCTTCCTCTGCACCAGGTTTATAAGCATTGTCCTCACTATCATAACTGTTCAAAGAATTAGATTCTGAAAACACAATTGTCTCCGGGAGCTTTCCTTTTTCTTTTCCTTTCCCTTTCATTGTATTTCTAATAACAAATCCTTTAGCAGATGATCTGGTTATGTACCTTTTGGGAATTGTTGTCCTAACACTCTTTTTCTTCAAATTCTTCTTTGAAACTAATCCCTTCTTCTTTACAGCCTTCTCACTAGGCATAGGCTGTGAGTTAGTCACCTGTCTTGGAGTTAATTTAGAAATAAGGTTCGGAAATGGTGGTTTGAGGGGGTTCATTAGTAAGATTATCAGTAGGTTTGGGTGGACTAAGGGTAGGATTGATTGTTGGTATGGTTGGAGTGGGGTTTAGAAGCTGGCTGGGGATGGAATTGTTTCTAGGATTTGGATTTTGAATTGGTTGATAAGTGGGTTTGAAATTAGAGGAGAGCATGACCCTGGAGAATAATCCTATTCTTAGTTGGACTAGGATCGTTGGGACTTCAATCACTACCTCCTTATCTTTTTTAGATAGTGAACCTTCCAAGTACACTAGCATAGAGACTTTATCCTCATAGTACACATGCACCAGTGAAGGTTGTGGTAGGCTTAGAGAAGGGGGGTTGAATCTATGCCTTCCTTTGAGTTGCAGTTATGACCTTTTAAAACAAACTTTCAATTCTGATTCTGTTTGTACTTAGCAGCGGAAATTTATGAGACAATTTATTTTTGTCTCATAAATATCAGAAAATAGAACATAGCAGAGAAGAGAAAAGCTAACACCAGCATATATCCTGGTTCGGTTGCCTTGTGCCATGCAATCTATGTCCAGTCTCCTCTACAACAATGGAGAAATTTTCACTATAGTTAAAAGTGTTACATACACCAATTCCATAGGATTGACCCAATCCTTTCACACTTAAGTTCTAACCTAACTTGACATTGGCTATGCTAATACCTAACTATTCACTCTTAGTGCTAACCCAACTAAGAAAGGGATACCTCACAGGTACAAGATACAAGACATAGACATACCTAAAGAAATCTGATAATAACTCTAAGCTTTTCTCTCAAGTGTATCACTCAACCTTTTTTCACTCATGGCTTTTACTTGAGCTCTCTCAATGTGCATTTTCACACAAGAAATTACAGAAAGATAAACATAGAAAAGTACATCACAATCTGTAAAACATGAAGGAGATTGACTTCATCAACAGCCTCTTCGCTATGTGCAAAACCAAATTTGCAAACCTCAGATACAATTCTTCAGTGTTGGCCGAATGCTTCTTTGAAAGAAAGCATTATCCAAGTAGAGGAACTTCCTTGCAAAACACAACTCACCAAACTCTGGTTTTCTCTCATTAGTTTTTGAATGAACAGCAAACCTCTTTTATCTCATTGCTTGTTATTTGGTTGCTCTCTCTAGGTCAACTTTTTGAGCCTTGAGCTTCACCAACCCATTGTCTTAATTTTTCCATTAATCCTCACAATGGAAACTTTGCTTTTGACTTCTCCATCTTGACCAAAAGCCACAGTATCAGCAGAAAGGGATTTCTTTAATGGTAAACCCAGATCTTGACCATTGAAACAAAACTTGGTCCCCAAGTATCACTTGTGACCGTAGATATACAGTAGTGAGGAATAGAAATCCTCTTTTCTATATAGTTCAAAACAGAGTAGCAGAAAGTTGAAGATGAAGAGAAGAAGGTGTGATGCATGTAAAAGGAAATGGGTTACCTTTAACCTAAGCTTGATTTGGTTTGAACTTGCTGATTTGACATCTACCTTTCAAGCTTAATCTCTCTCTTTCTTGCTTCTTTGGTGATTAGCTTAGGGAAGAAGCTCTCTCTCTCTCTCTCTTTCTCACTTTTCTGTGATTTGACTGAGACAGAAGAAAAGAGGGACGTTGCTTTGGAAGTGAGATCAAGTTGGAGGGATTTGAAATCAACTTATGTTTGGATCAGATATCCATTAAACAACCCGTTTGGCCCATCTGTCTTCTTTCTTTGTTTTTCTTTTGGGCTTTCTTTGCTTTATAGCCTGCCAGCCTTGCATCTTGATTCCATTCAGTTTGGGCTGCTTGCTTTTATTTTGGTTTTGGCCTGCATTAATAACTAATTAGCAACATATACTAATCAACACTAATTATTTATTTTACCCAAAAATAATATTTGTCATCACTAATTAATTTAGTTAATTTCTTAACTCAATAACTAGTCCATTATTTCATTCAGCATGGAAGCACATATCTAGGAGTTCGGCATCAGTATTCAGTTCCTTTAAACTAGTCTCCAATGGTTTGTTAAGAACCAGCTACCAACAACATTCCACCTTATTATATCTTAGCTGTTCATAGCTGATGAGCGGATAATTTGTACGCTTTTTGGCATTGTTTTTAGTATGTTTTTAGTATGTTTTAGTTAGTTTTTAGTATATTTTTATTAGTTTTTAGTTAAAATTCACTTTTCTGGGAGCAACAGGAGAATTGAGTTCCAACATGGGACAACTAAGGGTGGAGCACCAAGAACATTCCATCCTCCTCCATGAAATAAGAGAAGACCAAAGAATCATGAGAGAGGAGCAACAAAGACAAGGAAGAGACATTGAGGAGCTCAAACACTCCATAGGATCTTCAAGAGGAAGAATAAGCCGCCATCACTAAGGTGGACCCGTTCTTTAATTTCCTTGTTCTTTATTTTTATGTTTTTCAAAAATTATGCTTATGTTTAGCTATGTTCGTGTCTTGTGATCATTAGTGTCTTAGTGTCTATGCCTTAAAGTTATGAATGTCCTATGAATCCATCACCTCTCTTAAATGAAAAATGTTCTTAATTGAAAAAGAGAAGAATTGCATGAATTTTGAATTTTACAACAGTTTAATTATTTTGATGTGGTGGCAATACTTTTGTTTTCTGAATGTATGCTTAAACAGTGCATATGTCTTTTGAATTTGTGGTTCATGAATGTTGGCTCTTGAAAGAATGATGAAAAAGGAGACATGTTACTGAGGATCTGAAAAATCATAAAAATGATTCTTGAAGCAAGAAAAAGCAGTGAATACAAAAAAAAGAAGGAAAAAAACGAAAAAGAAGAGAAAAAGAAAGAAAAAGAAAGAAATAAAAGTGTGATCCAAGGCAAAAAGAGTGTGCTTAAGAACCCTGGACACCTCTAATTGGGGACTCTAGCAAGGCTGAGTCACAATTTGAAAAGGTTCACCCAATTATGTGTCTGTGGCATGTATGTATCTGGTGGTAATACTGGAAGACAGAGTGCTTTGGGCCACGGCCAAGACTCAATAAGTAGCTATGTTCAAGAATCATCATACTTAACTAGGAGAATCAATGACACTATCTGGATTCTGAGTTCCTAAAGAAGCCAATCATTCTGAATTTCAAAGAATAGAGTGAGATGCCAAAACTATTCAGAGGCAAAAAGCTAAAAGCCCCGCTCATCTAATTAATACTGATCTTCATAGATGTTTTTGGAATTCATTGTATATTCTCTTCTTTTTATCTTATTTGATTTTCAGTTGCTTGAGGACAAGCAACAATTTAAGTTTGGTGTTGTGATGAGCGGATAATTTGTACGCTTTTTGGCATTGTTTTTAGTATGTTTTTAGTATGTTTTAGTTAGTTTTTAGTATATTTTTATTAGTTTTTAGTTAAAATTCACTTTTCTGGACTTTACTATGAGTTTGTGTGTTTTTCTATGATTTCAGGTATTTTCTGGCTGAAATTGAGGGACTTGAGCAAAAATCTGATTCAGAGACTAAAAAGGACTGCAGATGCTGTTGGATTCTGACCTATCTGTACTCGAAGTAGATTTTCTGGAGCTACAGAAGTCCAATTGGCGCGCTCTCAACGATGCTGGAAAGTAGACATCCTGGGCTTTCCAGCAATATATGATAGTCCATACTTTGCCCAAGATTTGATGATCTAAACCGGCGTTCAAAGTCACCATCAGAATTTCCAGCATTAAACGCCGGAACTGGCACAAGAATGGGAGTTAAACGCCCAAACTGGCATAAAAGCTGGTGTTTAACTCCAAGAAGAGTCTCTACACGAAAAATGCTTCAATGCTCAGCCCAAGCACACACCAAGTGGGCCCGGAAGTGGATTTTTATGTCATTTACTCATCTTTGTAAACCTTAGGCTACTAGTTCTTTATAAATAAGACCTTTTGCTATTGTATTTTCATCTTGGTAGCTACCTTTGTTCTTATGCTATCTTAGATCATTGGGAGGCTGGCCTCACGGCCATGCCTAGACCTTGTTCTTATGTATTTTCAACGGTGGAGTTTCTACACACCATAGATTAAGGTGTGGAGCTCTGCTGTACCTCGAGTATTAATGCAATTACTATTGTTCTTCTATTCAATTCTGCTTGTTCTTATTCCAAGATATCACTTGTTCTTCAACTTGATGAATGTGATGATCCGTGACACTCATCATCATTCTCACCTATGAACGTGTGCCTGACAACCACCTCTGTTCTACCTTAGATTGGGTGGATATCTCTTGGATTCTTTAACCGGAATCTTCGTGGTATAAGCTAGAATTGATGGTGGCATTCAAGAGAATCCGGAAGGTCTAAACCTTGTCTGTGGTATTCTGAGTAGGATTCAATGATTGAATGACTGTGACGAGCTTCAAACTCCTGAAGGCTGGGCGTTAGTGACAGACGCAAAAGAATCACTGGATTCTATTCCAACCTGATTGAGAACCGACAGATGAATAGCCGTGCCGTGACAGGGTGCGTTGAACATTTTCACTGAGAGGATGGGAGGTAGCCACTGACAACGGTGAAACCCTTGCATACAGCTTGCCATGGAAAGGAGTAAGAAGGATTGGATGAAGACAGTAGGAAAGCAGAGAGATGGAAGGGACAAAGCATCTTCATACGCTTATCTGAAATTCCCACCAATGAATTGCATAAGTATCTCTATCTTTATCTTTATGTTTTATTCATCATTCATAACCATTTGAGTTTGCCTGACTAAGATTTACAAGGTGACCATAGCTTGCTTCATACCAACAATCTCTGTGGGATCGACCCTTACTCGCGTAAGGTTTATTACTTGGACGACCCAGTGCACTTGCTGGTTAGTTGTGCGAAGTTGTGATAAAGAGTTGAGATTACAATTGTTTGTACCATGTTGATGGCGCCATTGATGATCACAATTTCGTGCACCAAGTTTTTGGCACCGTTGCCGGGGATTGTTGAGTTTGGACAACTGACGGTTCATCTTGTTGCTTAGATTGGGTATTTTTTTCAGAATTCTTAAGAATGAATTCTAGAGTTTCTTGATAATCTGTTGAAGTCTGGCTGGCTGTGAAGCCATGTCTAATTTTATTGGACCGAGGTTTCAACTTATCATCCCAAGAGCTTGTTGACTTCTGTCAATCTTGCTGTTGGAGCAATGATCTGCTAAGGCTTGGCTGGCCATTGGCCATGTCTAGTGCTTTGGACCGGAGCTTTCTTTGAAAGCTTGGCTGGCTATGAAGCCATGTCTAATTCCTGGACCGGAGTCTTAGACTAGCATTGCAATGATTCTTGGAATTCTCATTTAGAATTTTGATATCTTTATTTTCTTTTCCCCTTAATTTTCGAAAAAGCACAAAAAAATTACAAAGGCATAAAAATCCAAAAATTTTTTTTTTTCTTGTTTGAGTCTAGAGTCTCATTCTAAGTTTGGTGTCAATTGCATGTTTTTGTTCTTTTTGCCTTCATGCATGTGTCTTCATTAATCTTCAAGTTGTTCTTGATGATTTCATTACTCTGATCTTTAAATTCTCTTGACTTGAGTGTTTGTGTTTCTCATATGCATTCTCATTTTGTTGGTGTTAGTAGTATACAAACTGCTAAGTTTGGTGTCTTGCATGCATTGTTATTTGATTTTAGTTGCATTTTAATTATTCCTCATTATTAAAAATCCAAAAATATTTTTAAATTGTGTCTTTTCAAGTCAATAATACAGAGAATTGAAGATTCAGAACATACAGCAGAGGAACTACACAGAAAAAGCTGGGCATTCAAAATGCCCAATGAAGAAGGCAGACTGGCGTTTAAATGCCAGCCAGGGTGCCTGGCTGGGCGTTTAACGCCCAAAAGGGTAGTGGTTTGGGCGTTAAACGCCAGAATGTGCACCATTCTGGGCGTTTAACGCCAGGATGGCACAAGAGGGAAGATTTTGTTTTCAAATCAAATTTTTTTTAGTTTTCAAAATCTTTTCAAAATCAAATCTTTTTCAAATCAAATCTTTTCAATCTAATCTTTTTCAAAATCAATTTCTTTCTATTTTCAAAAATACTTGCTATCAATTAATGATTTAATTCAACAATTCAAGTATGTTGCCTTTTCTGTTGAGAAAGGTTTAATGTTTGAATCATATCTTTTCTTGTTAGCCAAGTTATTTTTTTTAAAAAAATCAAATCTTTTTAAAATGTTTTTCAAATCATATTTTCTCAATCACATCTTTTTAAAACCAATCATATCTTCTTAACCACATCTTTTTCAAAATAGTTTTCAATCAAATCTTTTTGATTTCTAATTTCAAAATCTTTTTCAAAAATCACTTTACTTCTTTCTCAATCATGGTTTTCGAAAATCAATTAAAGTTTTTTAAAATGTTTTCAAAATCTTTTACTTAATTTTCGAAAATTTCTTTCCCTCTTCTCACATCCTTCTATTTATGGACTAACACTATTCCTTAATGCACAATTCAAACTCCATCTTCTTTGATAAGTTCGAATTTTCTACTTTTGCCTTCTATTTTTCCTCTGACACCTCAAGGAATATCTATACTGTGACATAGAGGATTCCATATTTTCTTGTTCTCTTCTCTTTCATATGAGCAGGAACAAAGACAAAAGCATTCTTGTTGAGGCTGACCCTGAACCTGAAAGGACCTTGAAGCAAAAACTAAGAGAAGCTAAGGCACAACTCTCTGTAGAGGACCTAACAGAAATCTTCAAAGAAGACGAACTCATGGCAGCCGAAAACAACAACAATGCCAACAATGCAAGGAAGGTGCTGGGTGACTTTACTGCACCTACTCCCGACTTCTATGGGAGAAGCATCTCTATCCCTGCCATTGGAGCAAACAACTTTGAGCTTAAGCCTCAATTAGTTTCTCTAATGCAACAGAATTGCAAGTTCCATGGACTTCCATTGGAAGATCCTCTTCAGTTTTTAGCTGAATTCTTGCAAATCTGTGACACTGTCAAGACTAATGGGGTTGACCCTGAGGTCTACAGACTTATGCTATTCCCTTTTACTGTAAGAGACAGAGCTAGAATATGGTTGGACTCACAACCTAAAGAAAGTCTGAACTCTTAGGAAAAGCTAGTCAATGCCTTCTTGGCAAAGTTCTTTCCACCTCAAAAATTGAGTAAGCTTAGAGTGGAAGTCCAAACCTTCAGACAGAAGGAAGGAGAATCCCTCTATGAAGCTTGGGAAAGATACAAACAATTAATCAGAAAGTGTCCCTCTGATATGCTTTCTGAATGGAGCATCATAGGTATTTTCTATGATGGTCTGTCTGAACTGTCCAAGATGTCTTTGGATAGCTCTGCTGGAGGATCTCTTCATCTGAAGAAGACGCCTACAGAAGCTCAAGAGCTGATTGAAATGGTTGCAAATAACCAATTCATGTACACTTCTGAAATGAATCCTGTGAACAATGGGACTAATCAGAAGAAAGGAGTTCTTGAGATTGATACTCTGAATGCCATATTGGCTCAGAACAAGATATTGACTCAGCAAGTCAATTTGATTTCTCAAAGTCTGTCTGGAATGCAAAATGCACCAGGTAGTACTAAGGAAGCTTCATCTGAAGAAGAAGCTTATGATCCTGAGAACCCTTCAATGGAAGAGGTGAATTACATGGGAGAACCCTATGGAAACACCTATAATCCTTCATAGAGAAATCATCCAAATCTCTCATGGAAGGATCAACAGAGACCTCAACAAGGTTTCAACAATAGTAATGGTGGAAGAAACAGGTTTAGCAATGGCAAGCCTTTTCCATCATCTTCTCAGCAACAGACAGAGAGTTTTAAGCAGAACACCTCTGACTTAGCAACCATGGTCTCTGATCTAATCAAAACCACTCAAAGTTTCATGACTGAAACAAGGACCTCCATTAGAAATTTGGAGGCACGAGTGGGTCAGCTGAGCAAGAAAATTACTGAACTCCCTCCTAGTACTCTTCCAAGCAATACAAAAGAAAATCCAAAAGAAGAGTGCAAAGCCATCAACATGGCCGAATTTGGAGAGGAGGAAGAGGCAGTGAACGCCACTGAGGAAGACCTCAATGGACGTCCACTGGCCTCCAATGAGTTCCCTAATGAGGAACCATGGGAATCTGAGGCTCAAAATGAGACCATAGAGATTCCATTGGACTTACTTCTGCTATTCATGAGCTCTGATGAGTATTCTTCCTCTGAAGAGGATGAGTATGTCACTGAAGAGCAAGTTGCTAAATACCTTGGAGCAATCATGAAGCTAAATGATAAGTTATTTGGAAATGAGACTTGGGAGGATGAACCCCCTTTGCTCACCAAAGAACTGGATGACTTGTCTAGGCAGAAATTACCTCAAAAGAGACAGGATCCTGGGAAGTTTTCAATACCTTGTACCATAGGCACCATGACCTTCAAGAAGGCCTTGTGTGACCTAGGGTCAAGTGTAAACCTCATGCCTCTCTCTGTAATGGAGAAGCTAGGGATCTTTGAGGTGCAAGCTGCAAAAATCTCACTAGAGATGGCAGACAATTCAAGAAAACAAGCTTATGGACTTGTAGAGGATGTTCTGGTAAAAGTTGAAGACCATTACATCCCTGCTGATTTCATAGTCCTAGAGACTGGGAAGTGCATGGATGAATCCATCATCCTTGGCAGACCCTTCCTAGCCACAGCAAAGGCTGTGATTGATGTTGATAAAGGAGAATTGATCATTCAAGTGAATGAAGAATCCTTCGTGTTTAAAGCTCAAGGATATCCCTCTGTCACCATGGAGAGGAAGCATGAAGAGCTTCTCTCAAAACAGAGCCAAACAGAGCCCCCACAGTCAAACTCTAAGTTTGGTGTTGGGAGGCCACAACCAACTTCTAAGTTTGGTGTTGAACCCCCACATTCAAACTCTAAGTTTGGTGTTGGGAGGTTCCAACATTGCTCTGAGCATCTATGAGGCTCCATGAGAGCCCTCTGTCAAGCTACTGACATTAAAGAAGCGCTTGTTGGGAGGCAACCCAATGTTATATTTTATCTATTTTCCTTTGTTATTTTATGTTTTCTGTAGGTTGATGATCATGAGAAGTCACAAAATCAATTGAAAAAGCTAAAACAGAAAGAAAAACAGAAAGAAAAACAGCACACCCTGGAGGAGAACTTGCTGGCGTTTAAACACCAGTAAGGCTAGCAGATGGGCGTTTAACGCCCAGTCTGGCACCATTCTGGGCGTTTAACGCCAGAAAGGGGCACCAGACTGGCGTTAAACGCCAGTAAAGGGCAAGAACTTGGCGTTAAATGCCAGAAATGGGCACCAGCCCGGCGTTTAACGCCAGAATTGGCACATGGAGCAATTTTGCTCGCCACTTGGTGCAGGGATGACTTTTCCTTGACACCTCAGGATCTGTGGACCCCACAAGATCCCCACCTACCCCACCACTCTCTCTCTTCTTCACCCATTCACCATTCACCAATCACCTCCACACCTCTTCCCCAAAAATCCTTCACCTATCAAATCCCATCTTTCTCTTCACCACTCACATCCATCCTTCATAAAACCCCACCTACCTCACCATTCAAATTCAAACCACTTTCCGACCCAAACCCACCCTCCCATAACCGAACCCTACCCCTCTCCCCTCCCCTATATAAACCCATCTTCACTCCTTCATTTTCACACACCCTAAATACTACTTCCCCCCCTTGGCCGAACCACAAAGCCATCTCCATCCCCTTCATTTCTTCTTCTTCTACTCTCTTCTTTCTTCTTTTGCTCGAGGACGAGCAAACTTTTTAAGTTTGGTGTGGTAAAAGCATTGCTTTTTGTTTTTCCATAACCATTTATGGCATCCAAGGCGCAGAAACCTCTAGAAAGAGGAAAGGGAAGGCAAAAGCTTTCACCTCCGAGTCATGGGAGATGGAGAGATTCATCTCAAGGGTGCATCAAGACCACTTCTATGAAGTTGTGGCCTTGAAGAAAGTGATCCCCGAGGTCCCTTTTAAACTCAAAAAGAGTGAATATCCGGAGATCCGACATGAGATCCGAAGAAGAGGTTGGGAAGTTCTTACCAACCCCATTCAACAAGTCGGAATCTTAATGGTTCAAGAGTTCTATGCCAATGCATGGATCACCAAGAACCATGATCAAAGTGTGAACCCGGACCCAAAGAATTGGCTTACTATGGTTCGGGGGAAATACTTGGATTTTAGTCCGAAAAATGTAAGGTTGGCATTCAACTTGCCCATGATGCAAGGAGATGAACATCCTTACACTAGAAGGGTCAACTTTGATCAAAGGTTGGACCAAGTCCTCACAATCATTTGTGAAGAGGGCGCCCAATGGAAGAGAGATTCAAGAGGAAAGCCGGTTCAACTGAGAAGGCATGACCTCAAGCCTATGGCTAGGGGATGGTTGGAGTTTATCCAACACTCAATCATTCCCACTAGCAACCGGTCCGAAGTTACTCTAGACCGGGCCATCATGATTCATAGCATCATGATTGGAGAAGAAATAGAAGTTCATGAGGTGATATCCCAAGAACTTTATAAGGTGGCGGACAAGTCCTCTACCTTGGCAAGGTTAGCCTTTCCTCATCTCATTTGTCACCTCTGTTATTCAGTTGGAGTTGACATAGAGGGAGACATCCCCATTGATGAGGACAAGCCCATTACTAAGAAGAGGATGGAGCAAACAAGAGACCCCTCTTATCATCAAATCCCTGAGATGCCTCAAGGGATGCACTTTCCTCCACAAAACTATTGGGAGCAACTGAACACCTCCCTAGGAGAATTGAGTTCCAACATGGGACAACTAAGGGTGGAGCACCAAGAACATTCCATCCTCCTCCATGAAATAAGAGAAGACCAAAGAATCATGAGAGAGGAGCAACAAAGACAAGGAAGAGACATTGAGGAGCTCAAACACTCCATAGGATCTTCAAGAGGAAGAACAAGCCGCCATCGCTAAGGTGGACCCATTCTTTAATTTCCTTGTTCTTTATTTTTATGTTTTTCGAAAATTATGCTTATGTTTAGCTATGTTCGTGTCTTGTGATCATTAGTGTCTTAGTGTCTATGCCTTAAAGTTATGAATGTCCTATGAATCCATCACCTCTCTTAAATGAAAAATGTTCTTAATTGAAAAAGAGAAGAATTGCATGAATTTTGAATTTTACAACAGTTTAATTATTTTGATGTGGTGGCAATACTTTTGTTTTCTGAATGTATGCTTAAACAGTGCATATGTCTTTTGAATTTGTGGTTCATGAATGTTGGCTCTTGAAAGAATGATGAAAAAGGAGACATGTTACTGAGGATCTGAAAAATCATAAAAATGATTCTTGAAGCAAGAAAAAGCAGTGAATACAAAAAAAAAGAAGGAAAAAAACGAAAAAGAAGAGAAAAAGAAAGAAAAAGAAAGAAATAAAAGTGTGATCCAAGGCAAAAAGAGTGTGCTTAAGAACCCTGGACACCTCTAATTGGGGACTCTAGCAAGGCTGAGTCACAATCTGAAAAGGTTCACCCAATTATGTGTCTGTGGCATGTATGTATCTGGTGGTAATACTGGAAGACAGAGTGCTTTGGGCCACGGCCAAGACTCAATAAGTAGCTATGTTCAAGAATTAATACTGATCTTCATAGATGTTTTTGGAATTCATTGTATATTCTCTTCTTTTTATCTTATTTGATTTTCAGTTGCTTGAGGACAAGCAACAATTTAAGTTTGGTGTTGTGATGAGCGGATAATTTGTACGCTTTTTGACATTATTTTTAGTATGTTTTAGTTCGTTTTTAGTATATTTTTATTAGTTTTTAGTTAAAATTCACTTTTCTGGACTTTACTATGAGTTTGTGTGTTTTTCTGTGATTTCAGGTATTTTCTGGCTGAAATTGAGGGACTTGAGCAAAAATCTGATTCAGAGATTAAAAAGGACTGCAGATGCTGTTGGATTCTGACCTCCCTGCACTCGAAGTGAATTTTCTGGAGCTACCGAAGCCCAATTGGCGCGCTCTCAACGGCGTTAGAAAGTAGACATCCTGGGCTTTCTAGAAATATATGATAGTCCATACTTTGCCCAAGATTTGATGGCCCAAACCGGCGTTCAAAGTCACCATTAGAATTTCCAGCGTTAAACGCCGGAACTGGCACAAGAATGGGAGTTAAACGCCCAAACTGGCATAAAAGCTGGCGTTTAACTCCAAGAAGAGTCTCTACACGAAAAATGCTTCAATGCTCAGCCCAAGCACACACCAAGTGGGCCCGGAAGT
This sequence comes from Arachis hypogaea, assembly GCF_003086295.3. Classification (NCBI taxonomy): domain Eukaryota; kingdom Viridiplantae; phylum Streptophyta; class Magnoliopsida; order Fabales; family Fabaceae; genus Arachis; species Arachis hypogaea. The sequence continues at coordinate 13,311,344 of NC_092040.1, forward strand.
GGATTTTTATGTCATTTACTCGTCTTTGTAAACCTTAGGCTACTAGTTCTTTATAAATAAGACCTTTTGCTATTGTATTTTCATCTTGGTAGCTACCTTTGTTCTTATGCTATCTTAGATCATTGGGAGGCTGGCCTCACGGCCTGCCTAGACCTTGTTCTTATGTATTTTCAACGGTGGAGTTTCTACACACCATAGATTAAGGTGTGGAGCTCTGCTGTACCTCGAGTATTAATGCAATTACTATTGTTCTTCTATTCAATTCCGCTTGTTCTTATTCCAAGATATCACTTGTTCTTCAACTTGATGAATGTGATGATCCGTGACACTCATCATCATTCTCACCTATGAACGTGTGCCTGACAACCACCTCCGTTCTACCTTAGATTGGGTGGATATCTCTTGGATTATTTAACCGGAATCTTCGTGGTATAAGCTAGAATTAATGGTGGCATTCAAGAGAATCCGGAAGGTCTAAACCTTGTCTGTGGTATTCTGAGTAGGATTCAATGATTGAATGACTGTGACGAGCTTCAAACTCCTGAAGGCTGGGCGTTAGTGACAGACGCAAAAGAATCACTGGATTCTATTCCAACCTGATTGAGAATTGACAGATGAATAGCCGTGCCGTGACAGGGTGCGTTGAACATTTTCACTGAGAGGATGGGAGGTAGCCACTGACAACGGTGAAACCCTTGCATACAGCTTGCCATGGAAAGGAGTAAGAAGGATTGGATGAAGACAGTAGGAAAGCAGAGAGACGGAAGGGACAAAGCATCTTCATACGCTTATCTGAAATTCCCACCAATGAATTGCATAAGTATCTCTATCTTTATCTTTATGTTTTATTCATCATTCATAACCATTTGAGTTTGCCTGACTAAGATTTACAAGGTGACCATAGCTTGCTTCATACCAACAATCTCTGTGGGATCGACCCTTACTCGCGTAAGGTTTATTACTTGGACAACCCAGTGCACTTGCTGGTTAGTTGTGCGAAGTTGTGATAAAGAGTTGAGATTACAATGGTGCGTACCATGTTGATGGCGCCATTGATGATCACAATTTCGTGCACCAGTAGCAGTATCTGATGAAGAACACATCCAATATATCTGGATCGAGCCCGGGCATCTCTGAAGCATGATCCCTGGAGTATGATACAACACCATCTACACTCCTCATGAAGGTCACTCCATGGTCATGATGATATACAATAGTAATCAAAGCCATCTGCATACAACATTGTGTGAATGATGAACATCATACTTTTCAAAACCAAAAAACAAAAAAATAATGTAATCAATGTAACACATCATCAACTAAAACTAGATTCTTTTTTTGTCACATTCAAACAAGAAAAATAGATTCTTTTTTCCTCACATTTAAACAAGAAAAAACCACTCCATCACACCGGAAAAATACAGAGAAGTATTTCAAGCAAATGCATACAAACCAAACCCTAACACATATTTCACAAATGCAATTAAGAGAAAAAAAGAACTTTATATCAACTAGACAAAGGAGAAAAAAATGAAAAAAAAACCCCAAAATCAAGAAAACAGAGTAAGAAATTGTGTTTCTCCCCCCCAATTATAGTTACCTGTACCAATGGGAATGATTCTTCACGGACCACTCCATATGCGACAAAGATGACATGATTCTACAAATGTTGCTTAGTATTAAAGACAAGGTTAGAAAAGTTTCTCAAAGTCACGCCATGGAAGAAACTAGGAAGAAGAAGAAAAGGAAAAGACTTCGTTAGAGACACAGCAATAGTTAAAGAAACGTATTATACCTCTCTCACGTCATTTCAATTGTTTTTGGGATCCACTATCAAAACGACGACGTTTTAGACCTCCAGCGTGGCCTCCGTTGAACACATCATCAACTTGTTGTCGGAAAACACTTTAAAGAAGGTCATTGTTAAGTTCAAAGACAAATTTGAGGCAAGACTACTTTGAAACACAATGCAAGTTCAGGATCCAACTTTAGAGACAATGTTGAGTATTAACTCTTAACTGTTAAATTCAATTCTACACTCCGTAATCGTTGCTTTATTGTTCCCTTCTCTTCTCTTCTCTATTTTCTCTTTTACGAGCACTACTACCACCACTTTATTAGTATTTTACTCATTCCTCTCCTTAATCATTAATAAACTAATTAATCCTTTTCACTCCCCTCGACCCTCGCTCTCTAATCTCTATTCTTATACCACCTAAATTAATACTACAACACTATTCTGTAAAATCATCGAGTTAAATTATCCAACTTGCTAAGTCACGTTCCTCGATCTTCATAGATGTCCAACACATTCTCCTTGATGCATTCCTCTGAAGACATCGTCTATTCCACGCCATTTCTCAGCAATACCGAGACCAGTGCTGCCACCGACGAATTCAATTTAGGCCAACGATTTGTAAGGCGGTAGAGCCTCTGACAAGCGAGCAGGAGGATAATGATGAGAGAGACATCGATGATGGTACGGGAGATTACGGCGGAGCAATTGGGTGTATTCAAAACGGTGGAGATCTTTGACATGGTTTGGAACTTCGCGTTCATCGTGGTGGCAACGACGGTGTTGGTTCTGAGTAGAAAGAACCTCCAGAAATTCCTTTGAGTCTATAGATTATAGGTTGCGCTTTGCGTGCTTCACATGGTTTGCATTTGCGTTGAGTACAAGATAAAGAGGAAGATCCAGCGGTCGTAGTCTTTGAATAGTGGTGGAGAAGAAAGGGTTGGAAGCAATAGGAATTTGAGTTCACCTTCAAGGGAGGGTTCTTTGTACTATGTCACGTTGAGCCAGTTGGATGAAGACAACACTAGGTGAATTTCTTCACCTTCTTATTTATTTACTTTTGGTATTGACTATTAAAGCATTTATGGTTATGTCTTCAAAATTTTGGACCTACATGATAGTTACATGTTGTCAATCTGTTTCGATGCTTGCTATGAATTTTATGTTGTTTTGATATAATTAGGTGTTATAGGTTTGAGTGAAGTGATTGTGCTTAGTTATTCTTGTTTTTTTATTGAGTTCAGTCTACCATGTATTTTGCTGGTTAAGATTAATCTTAGTTCTGGGCTGGAGCACAAGAGATGCTTGTCATAGATTTGAATCTATGCTCACAAATCAAAGTTGGTTACTATTTCAACTAGTTCTTGTATTTGATATGTCCAGCTTTTAGCATAATTGAATCAGAGATGATTCAGGGATATATGCTATGGGACATTTTTGCATTAATCAGAACTAACATTAAGCAAAGTCTAGCTCTGTTAGCAGACAACCCTACCTAAGATTCAACAAACATTTCAAAGAGCCAATGTGGTAGTTGTGATTTAATCTTTAGGATAGTAGAGGTAAGAATAGAAAAAGCATGTTCAAGTCAAATTAAAATATATTGCATGCTCACTAAAAGCAAAAGCCTCTTAAATTAGAATATCTCTAACATCCCTCTCATATTACTTTGAGTTACTCAAATGATTTGGTAATGTAAATTTGATGGTAAATAGATTGATGGTACTGCTAGAACTTGAGAATGAGGAGCTGAATCAAGTTGAATTTAGAAAAAAAAATATTTTTTTTTAGTTTTTTGGAGAAACAGATTATGTAGGAGATTTTTTGTTTGTCCCTAAAAATAAAACTAAACAGAGTAGGAAAGAAGAGAATCATACAAGTATATATGTATCTTGGTTTGGTTTTTTTGTGCCATAAAATCTATATCCAATCTCCCCCACAACCATAGTAGAATTTTCACTATAATCACACTGATTACATACACATACCAATGAATTACAACCTAATTCATCTAGTATTAACCACTAAACTTCTACCCAAGCCTAGTCACTTCTAAGTGTAAAATTCGGTTAATTAGTAAATAACTAACTAATAAATTAATTATGAGTCCAAGAAATTTAAAAATTAAATTTTATAATTTGAAGAGCTAAAAATATTTAAAACATAAATTTAAACACTAATTTTAAAAATGTTGGCCCAAAATTGGACCAATGGGCTGAACCGATTAGACTGGATCCATATTGGACTCAAGGCCCAATATATATAAAGAGCAATTCAGCCCTTCGTTCCCTTTATTTCTGAAGTTCACGCTGGGAAAGAGAGATTGAAGAATCAAACCCTAAACCAATTCCACTTCCAACTTCAATCCCTCGTAACTTTCAATCCGGAGCTACGATCACCGCACCGTTTGTGGCCATGCAATCATCTCATTAAGCTCTCCAAATCCATATGAAAAGTAGTAAGAAATTTGAATTTCTCATCCAGTTCTCCACCCCCTTCATTTTTGTAATTTTGGGTTCATATGTATCGAAAATTTTGGTGTTTTGATAGTTTACGGTCGAACTAGCTTGGGATAATCACTAGACTTCATCCAATTGCTCAGTAGATAAGATAATGAACCACTAAACTCTTGAGAATTATTGATTTAGTAAAATCTAGTATTGGTTTTCAGTGAACTGTATAAAATTAGATTGAATTTCATGTTGATTTGGAGTCAGTTGGTGAACTGGGATAAAATTCTGGTGGTTGAAGCTTGTTGGGTTGAGTTGGAGACTTGAAAGCTTGTGGAAAAGAGGTTTTGTGGTGTTTATGACTTAAGGAGGAATCAGCCAAGGTATGGTTTTATTTTTTTTGTAGATAATATATAATGTTGCATGAAAACTTAGGCTAGTTGCCATATGATAGGCTTGAATGTTTTGAATGGTTGGATTTGATGGAATTAATGTGTATATATATATATATATTTGTGTGTGTGTGTGTGATGAGTATGATGTTGAATTGATAATAAAAAATTGATAATTTAGGTGATTAAATGATTGATAAGTAGATGATTAGTGTTTAGTGATATATGAGAATGCTTGGTATTAATTTAGTTGTGATTTGGTCGGGTTTGGATTTGAGAATTTTGGAATACTAGAGGATTTGAACTTTTGGTAAAAACTAAATTTTTAACCAATTTTGGCGGTCCATAACTTGGCTTCCAGACTTCCAAATCCTGTGAAACTTATTTTGAATAAAAATTGGGCCCCAGAAGTTTATAACGTTTGAAGAATGGACTAAAAATTATTTTTAACAAAAAAGTTATGCGCGTTTAAAGTTTGGTGTAAAAAACTAATTTTTTGAACTTAACTTTTTGGTAAAACTGATAAGGTTGCATACACGACAGTACCATGCGACGCGAGCATTGAGCTCTGCCACACGCTCGCGTACCCGGACAATGCATGCGTATGCGACACTGTCATTTTTTACACACATGCATATGCGACATGTATCATGCATATGCGGGACCCTTTCTCTGCCCACAATTCTCGCATACGTGGACAATGCATGTGTACGTGACACTGTCTTTTTGCAAATTCTCGCGTATATGGCAGGTAGCATGCGTATGTGATAGGTAGCAATTTTTGAGTTTTCAAGCATTCCTCTAACTTTGCAAACCTCTGTAACCCCTGTTTTAGGTTTGATAGCTAGTGTTAGGTTACAAAAGAATAGCAAACCCATTGAGAGAGTTAGTTGGTATTGAGGAATGGTTGTGAAGTTAATAACTGAATTGAGGATGCGTGGATAATGTTGTATGAGATGTGAATAAGGAAGATGATGATAATGCTTAATTGTGATAATGATATTGATGATTAATATTGATGATATGAAAGATCCATCTGGCTTATGCATTTAAACTATCTAAGACACGAGTTTTCTTGGGTAAATGTAGTAGCTTGCCACCACTTGCTCCATGTTGAGACTCGATACTCTGTTGACCCTCCGTCGCTAAATGTGACTGGACACTTTAACTCCCTGGATTTCTCCCAATGAGATGATAAATGAATGGTTATATATATGCATAGACTCTTGGGAATGCATGCATGTAGGGACTGTCCAGGGTTCGCTACCAGACATGTCGGGTTTGGCTAGATAACTAATAGATGAGACTCATCGGGCATAGGGCAGGCCTGCATCATATACACTTGTATGTTTTATTTGAGAATGCATATGTTTTGGTTTGCCCAATTATTTAACTATAATTAACTGCTACCTGATCTTTTTGCTGTAATTGCTATCTATACATTGCTTTTCTTGTCTGTTTTACCTATATTTGTTTCTAAGAGATCCCTTTGGCAGGTGGAGGAAGTGCTAAGGGTTATTTCACTTAGAGTTTGGAGGATTTCTGAGAAAGAAAATGAAGAGTATATTAGAATCTTTAGATATAACCACCATATTCCTGATTTAGTGAAAACTTTAGGATACAAATAAGGGTTGTTGGAGTTTTCGAATGCCTCTGGCTTTTCGGGACATTATTTATTATCTATATGGGCACATTTACCATATTAGAACCCATGGTTCTCATTCCATACATATATTGTTGTTTTTCATATGCAGGACATGAGGCACCTCGCTGAGCGTACTGGAGACTCTTGGGATGCGAAGATCTACTTTTAAGGATTTTGTATTTTGTATTTTATATATTTATATAAGTAGTATTCTCCTTCTTATACATAACTTATATTTTGTCCCTCTTAGAGGTTGAATTCGGAGAAGCAGAATTTATATTTTCTGTCTTTTGGATATAGTTTGGGTTATATATTTGTATATCTATACTCTGGTCGGCCTTTGCTTCGCAGGTCGAGTCAAGAGCTTGTTACTTGTATCTTTCTGGAACTTCATGTATATATGTGCATTATCTTTACTATACGCTGTTATCTATCCCTTTACGCTTAATCGTTTCAAGTGCGACGCGTTTTCTTGTATGTTTTGTTCAACGTTTTCTTCCAGGCTCCTAGTTAAACTTTCTTTCATATATGCATATGTATGCATTTTACTTTTAGAGGTCGTAATACCTCACCACCCCTGATTTACAAACTTAAGTGTAAAGCTCTATGTAGAAGGGTGTTACACCAAGTGCTGTCCCAACTTGGCAAAGGGGAACCTACTGGTTCAACAGCCACTAAGTGTTATCCCAACTTGGCAAGGGGAACTAATCCTAGTTCATTAAAAACCAAATACACAGAAACTTTCTTTGACTTTTTCAATACATCTCTCTTGCTTCTTTTCTCTCATGACTTTTTCATTTTTCAATTCACCATGATATGCCTTTTTCTCAATTACAGAAAGATGAACATTAGATAACCATAACACTAAAACTTCAAATGAAACACAAAATTGAAGGAAAATATTTTAGCTCAAGTGTATGAGATGATGCTCTAGTGTCACTCCATTTTCCTTGTCCGATCTTCAATTGATGTTGTAAAGCCAGCTTTATAGTATAAAGCTTGTTGTGCAAATTCCATCACTGTCTTTTCAATTTTCTTGTTTATTTTGTCTATTGTAGCTGTCATTCTTGGCATACAATGCTTTTTTATTTTTTTCCACTATCTCTGCTGTTCTTGGACCTGCTCCACTACCTCTGATATTCTTGTATTTTGTTTTTGCCCTACCAACCTTTGGATTTTGATCCTCTGTTATCCTTGGAGCTGGTATCTTCTTTAGCATGCATATCTTTTCCATTTTGCGCCATTACAATTGCTGCACATTGCACTGCAATTTTTGTTTTGCTTTACTAAATGTAGGTAGTGATCTTCTGCAGTTTGATCCTTATCTGTATTTGTGGCCTTGTTGTCTCTTGTTTCTTTTCTAATGTTGCTAATTGTCCCATTTGTTTTTTTTACTTTGGTCAACTAGGATTTGCTGAATCCTTTCTCTTAGCTTCATGAAACTGATATATTGCTAACCATTACATGTGGACTGAAGCTTGGTATAAGCAATATGGGCTAAAACTTACTAACGATCTATTTGGTTTTGGGCCAGTAACACTCACAAATCTATTAACAAAAATTTATTCTTTTAACCCAATAAAAATATTTGTCATCATATCTTAATACCAAAATTAATTCTAACTCAACATAGATGATAAAGAGTGTTATGAGAATAAAAAGGCAGTCCATTGCTTGAGGCTCTTACATGGTGGTGGGGTATGGAGAAGATTGATATTCCACCTTACCCCGTTGAGTACATTGGAGTTTTTGGGCTTGGAATCCATGGTATTAGGTCACAAGGTACCAACCAAACGTTAACTGTGTAAGGACTAGACCAGTGGTAGTTTAATTTATATGACATGAGTACCATCTATTATGTTACCAACTTACTATGTATGACGTGTCACTATTATTTTTCTTGTTTGTTAGTGTTGCGAAGCATTTGGAATCAACAAATACAATGTTTTCTTTTATTTGGTGGATTATTGGGTTCTACTGGGTATCAGCTGGTAGTCAATCTTTAGTCAAAGAATCTCCTCTTGTTTACTGGTTTGTGCTCCCTCAGCTTCCCTTGTTCAGCATGTTTATATATCCACTATCAAATGTTCCATTTACAATTTACCCTCCTTTCAGCAAGTATACCTGTTTACTTATTTTGGTTGAACATTGTTGACAGAATCTGCTTGCTTTGCAGGCTATGTATAATCTTCCTTGGTTTTGATGTCTTCTTTATTGTATTTTGTGAGAATAAAGGAAGGATAAGAGTAATTTTAGGAAGTAAAATAAATGAGTTTTTAATAGGAAAGAACTCAAAATGTTTAGTAAGGAGTTTTTGTTGGAGAATTTTATTCTTATTCTTTGAAGCTATAGCATAGAGATACTATATATACGTCTCTAGAATTGTAATTAAAGACAATAACAATAGCAATATCCTTATTCACATCATCTTATAGAGTTAGTTAGAAGAAATCTTTCATATTGTTTTTTCTCTTTACAAAATATATAACGAGTGCATTATTGTGAGTAATGTTCAATTTCATATTACTTTCTATCTATTAGAAGTCAAAATTCTGCTGTAGACTCAACACTTAGTATCAGAGCCAACGTTATATTATTCATTATTTGCGTGGTAAAATTTAATTTTGAATATAATGGTTTCTACTAGTGGTAATGTCATAGTAGGCAAATATAAAATCGAGAAGTTTAATAGGAAAAATGATTTTTCTTATTGAAGGATGCAGATGAAAAAATCTGCTTATATCACAAAAATTACACAAGGCACTGGCAGGAAAAGATAAAAAGTCGGAGAAAATGAAAGATGAACATTGCGAAGAATTAGATTTTGAGGCGCGGGCTGCAATAATTTTATGCCTTGAGAGGGATGTTGCTTTTTGGTAAATGAAGAAGCAATTGTAGCAGGCGTTTGGGCAAAGTTAGAAAGTAACTTCATGACGAAAATTCTAACTAACAAGATCTACTTAAAATCCAAATTGTATACATGCAAGATAGAAGAAGGTACCTCAATATGAGAATATATCAATAAGTTTGATAGGATTATATCAAAATTAAAAGATATAGATATGAAAGTTGATGATGAGGATCAGGCAATCATATTGTTACTTCCATTACCAAAGTCCTATAAAAATCTGGTGCAGACATTGATGCTGGTGGGTGACACTCTGACCATAGATGAGACGAGAGCATCACTTTTAGCGAATGATCTATGTAAGGTTGCTACAAGTATAATGTCATGTCCAAATAGAAGAGAGTATAATGATCAAGCACAAGGATTGTTCGCGGCTAGAGGAAGGACTAATGAAAGAGGAAAAGGTAATAAGCGTGGAAAGTCTAGACCAAAATCTAGACCTCATGCAGAGAGAACATGCTTTAAATGTGGGGAGACTGGACATTTCAAAGCAAATTATCCAAATAAGAAGATAACTTTTAAAAAATAGAACAATGACAACCCAAATGAGAAGCAAGAAGCAAGCTACGTCTCAAATGATGAGGAGGATTGTTACTCTGTGACAGAACAATCTTATGAAATCTTCGATAAGTGGATTCTTGATTCAGGAACATCTCACCATATGTGCCCAAGTAGGAAGTGCTTTACTACCTATGAAAGTATAAATGGTGGCACTGTTTTAATGGGCAATGATCATGCTTGTAAAACTGTGGGGTTGGATACTATAAGAATCAAGATGCATGATGGAATAATAAGAACCTTAAAGGATGTGAGACATATTCCAGACTTGCAAAAAAATCTTATCTCCATAGGTTTATTGGAGAAAAATGGTTGCAAAATAGTTGCAGAAAATGGGGTACTAAAAGTTCGTGGTTCTTTGGTAGTGATAAAGGGAGTTCGTCACGGTAATCTTTATTCTCTTTTGGGGACAACAGTTAGAGGTGAGTTAGCAGTTGGAATCGGTGGAAGTAGAGATAAAACAAATTGCACAAGAATATGGCACAAGCGGCTTGAACATATGTCAGAGAAAGGTCTATCATTGCTTTGTGGACAAGGTTTGCTGAAGAATATAAAGAAACCACAAATGGAATATTGTGAGCATTGCATGTATAGAAAGGCACATAGGGTGAAGTTTTCTACAAGTAAGCACAAAAGCAGAGGGTTGTTAGACTACATGCATACCGGTGTTTGGGGCCCTTCTAAAGTTACTTCCAAGGGTGGTTCTAGGTATTTTGTTACTTTTGTTGATGATTATTCCAGGTATGTTTAGGTTTTCTTCCTCAAGCATAAGAATGAGGTATTCGACACTTTTAAGCGATGGAAAGCAATGGTCTTTGGAGCGTAAATGATTCTAAGTTTGTAATTAGCGGGGATGTTACCTTTGATGAATTATCTATGATAGCTTTGTCTAAAGATACGATGCCAAATGATGGTGATGTTGGAAAAACTTTAAATACTCAAGTGGTAGAGATAGAGTCTAAATACAAATGAATAGATTCTAATAATGTTTAGGTGGAGCATCCTAATGTTACTCGAGATGATGCAGAGGATGAACTTGATCATGAGGAGATTCAGCGAGAAAATGCACATGCATTACAACAGCAGCAGCAGGATTCTTTGACATCCACTAGGCCAAAGAGGAATTATAAATTCGTTCAGAAGTTTGGGTCAGACAAGCCTCTGAGACATTATGGGCAGGTAAACTTGGTAGATTATGCACTCTTGGTGGAGGATGATGAGTCGATCACCTTCAAACTTGCTATCAAAGACAAAGATAGAGAAATTTAGTTGGTCACCATGGAAGAAGAGATGCAATCTCTCCATAAGAACAAGATATGGGAGGTGGTCCCGTTGCCCGTGAAAAAGACTGCAATTGGTTGTAAATGGGTGTATAAAAGAAAAAAAGATCCTACTAAGTCAAATGGTACAAGATTCAAAGCTAGGTTAGTAACAAAGAGATTTGCACAAAAAGAAGGTGTTGATTACAACGAGATATTTTTTCCTGTGGTGAAGCACACTTTCATAAGGGTGCTTTTAAGTCTTGTTGCTCAGGGTGATCTTGAGTTGGAACGGCTAGATGTAAGCTTTCTTGCATGGTGACTTAGAGGAAAAATTTACATATATCAACCTGAGGGTAAAGAAAATCAGGTATGGCGTTTAAAGAAATCGTTATATCGATTGAAACAATCTCCTCGGCAGTTGTATAAGCGATTTGACTCCTTCATGTTAAAACAAGATTTTTCTAGAAGTAATTATATCTATCTTCTATTATATGTGGATGACATGCTTATTGCTTCTAGAGCAAGGTAGAGATAGATAGATTAAAGGTTCAACTTGGTAAAGAATTTGAAACAAAAGATTTGGGTGTTGCATGAAAAATATTAGGCATGGAAATTAAAAGAGAGATCAAGTCGAAAATTGTTCTTGAGCCAGAGAGGGAACATTGAGCGCGTTATTGAAAGGTTTGAAATGAAAAATGCTAAGCTAGTAGTAACACTGTTGGCTCCACATTTCAAGCTCTCTGGTGAACAATCTCCCACAACAGCAAAAGATAAGGCTTACATGAAAAATGTACCTTATGCTAGTGCAGTCGGTAGCCTAACATATGCTATGGTGTATACACGCCCAGATATTTCACAGGCAGTCAGTATTGTTGGCAGGTTCATGGCAACTCTGGGTAAGGCACATTGGAAAGCAGTCAAGTGGATATTAGAGTACTTGAAGGGTACCATTGACATAGGTTTATGCTTTAGTGGAAAATCATGTCAAATTAGCGGCTTTGTTGATTCTGATTATGCTGGTGATTTAGACAGAAGACATTCTACGATTGGTTATGTATATAAAATATAAGGTGCTCCAGTTAGTTGGCGATCGATGTTACAAGCTACAATGGCACTATCTACTACAGAAGCTGGGTACATGGTAGTAGCAGAAGGGGTGAAAGAAGCATTGTGGCTAAGGAGTCTTCTAGATGATTTGGGGTTTCAACAAGATTATGTAAATCTGAGTTGTGATAGTCAAAGTGCAATTCATTTGGCTAAAAATCAGGTTCATTATGCTCGTACCAAGCATATTGATGTAAGGTATCACTTCGTGCATGATGTTATAGAGAAAGGAAACATTTCTCTTGTAAAAATACACACAGATGAAAATCTCACAGACATGCTGACTAAAGTAGTGTCAGGAAGCAAGTTCCAACACTGTTTAGAATTGCCAATGTTATTCCATGTTAGGCATGGGGATACGAATACCATATTTTGATCGTCCAACATTTGAGTAGATTTCAAATTGTGACCGAGGTGGAGAATTGTAAGAATAAAGGAATGATAAGAGTAATTTTAGGAAGTAAAACAAATGAGTTTTTAATAGGAAAGAACTCAAAATGTTTAGTAAGAAGTTTTTGTCGGAGAATTTTATTCTTATTCGTTGAAGTTATAGCATAGAGATACTATATATACGTCTCTATAATTGTAATTGAAGACAATAACAATAACAATATCCTTATTCACATCATCTTATAGAGTAAGTTAGAAGAAATCTTTCATATTATTTTTCCTCTTTACAAAATATATAGCAAATGCATTATTGTGAGTAGTGTTCAATTTCATATTACTTTGTATCTATTAGAAGTCAAAATTCCGCTCTAGACTCAATATATTCTGTGTTGCACAAGCATGTATGATTGGTATCGCTGTTTGCTGTTATCTTCCATGCATCATTGTCCTTTTTTATGCAGTTGCAGACTAGGTATGCATCTGAAATCGGTCATCAAATGTACTTTTATGTGTATTGCTGGATGGATTTAGTGCCTCAAGTGCTATTGGAAGTATATTCATATTCCCGACAAAATTGGGGCTTTGAAATTGCATTAAACATTGAACTATTTCAACACATAATTATAGCTAAAGAAAAACATAATACTAGAATCTTTGTATTTTGTGGAACACAAGAATGAATTCTATGAAACTATATTAGTGTTATGGTTGTGTTTACCAGGAGTTATATGCCTGCTGATTTTGAGTGATTCGAGAAGTATGAATTTATTTGTTTCATTATTAAAGTTGTTAAAGTTAAATCAGATGTACGTACTTGACTTGCTCCAATATTATTGTATTAACCCACCACTGAATGGAACTAATCGTTACAGTATAATGTAGCAATATGATGCAAGTATTGCTAAAATAATGGTTTGCTCCCTAGGCTCTCCTTTTGTGCTTATTACCAATTACCAATTATCAATTTATTTGGAAAACCTCGAGTGACTGTTTTTACTATGGATGTCTATCCTCAAAATTCTGAGGGCTGAAAATGAGTCAAATTATAACATTAAATACTTATAATCTAGAGAGCTACAAGATCTATTTGGAGATAAAACCCGGTTACTGTGAATTGGAGTTTCTTTAGCCTTATGTCTTCGCTATTTATCATGAGGTGGTTTTGCACATGAAGTATAGCTTCAAATTTATTTCCTATGGATTTTATGGAGATTATGAATGTGTCACTTATTATTGACATGTATATGCAATCTTGGTACTTGTAAGTTGGTTGCCAGCCTGGATGAATGAAGTTTACTTTAGTTCAAATTTATTTTGATTATAAATGATAATGCTGTTGTGTAGCCAAGTGCTATTTTGTTTAGAGATATTTGCTGTGATTTATAGTTGCCATGTACCTTGGTTTCATCTTTGTCTGTGCGCGTGCCCATGCTCACACGTGGGTAAAAAAAGTAGGAAGGAGCATCAAAAGAGGATATTGAGCAGCTATCAAAGTATAAAATTTGGAAAGTTGAAAACAGCGATAAACTTGCTGGAAATACAGGTCATGTTGGAGGAGTAATAACCGAATGCCGATCTGACTCACCTGGTGAACATGTTCTTACTGAGGACAACACGGTATTGTTATGAATTTCTGTTATATGCATGTGGACTACTTTTAATTTCTTGTTGTGTCATGTTAAATTTATGGATTAACCACAAAAAATGTCATCCAATTATTCAAATGCGGATAAAAATATACTCAAATTTTATTATCAATAAAAATATTTTTAAATAATTTAAAAATGCAATAAAAATGCTTAACAATAAATATATATTTTTAAAAAATACTTTAAAAATTGAATTTTGATACGTTTTTTGTAGACATGATTATAAAAATAAGATATTATTATCCATAAAATTTGATAATTTTTCATTAACTGTATTTTTTTTGTTAATAACTAATAATACTTTTAAAAAATCACAACAAAATATATACTTAACAAAAAATCACCAAAGTTTAAGAATAATAATATTTCATTTTTCTAATTATACTTACAAAAAATCGTATCAAAATTCAATCTCTAATGTATTTTTTAATAAATACATATTTAATGTTAGATTTTTTTGTAAGATTATCTAACATTAAATATGTATTTTTCAAAAAATACATTAGAGATTGAATTTTGATCTAACTTTTTGCAAGTATGATTAAAAAAAAAAGAGATATTATTATCTTTAAAATTTGGTGATTTGTCGTTAAGTATATATATATTTTATAATTTTTTGTTAACAACCAATATACTTTTAAAAAATCATAAAAAAATATATACTTAGCAAAAAAGTCACCAAATTTTAAGAACTATAATATTTCATTTTTCTAATCATGTCTGCGAAAAAATCACATCAAAATTCAATCTCTAAGATTTGTTTTTAAAAATATATATTTACTGTTTGGCATTTTTGTCGCGTTTTTAAATTATTTAAAGACATTTTTGTCGATAGTAAAATTCGGGTGCATTTTTGTCAGTATTTGAATAATTCGAGGATTTTTTGGTGGTTAACCCTAAATTTATTTATCTATCTGATGCATGGGTGAAAACTAAAGTATAATCGACTTCATGTGAAGTTGATAACTGAGAGTCGTTAGATGATTTTATTTGAATAAATTTTCATCTAATGGCTCTCAACTATCAACTTCACGTGAGGTCGCACTGAATAAATCGGTCAAATCGATAAATTGGAGAACCGGTTCGATTAAAGAATCTGATCAGAGAAAGAAAAGAACTGGAGAGCATGCGATTAAACCAATAAACCGGCAATTTGAATAACCGGCCGGTTTGAAATCCTTTCTTCATCTTGCACAAACACGATGTCATTTTAGTCATTTATATAAAGGAAAAGAGAACAGCCCTGTCCCTAACCCTAACCTCTCGAATTCAAAGGCTTCTTTTCCCTTCTCTCAGTCTCTCTCAACTCTCACTCACAGCCTATCCTCTGCTTCAGAGTCCAGAATCACGACCGCCGACCGCGTCTTCGTCTCGCCAGATCCAGTGTGTCTCCGTCACTGCGCCGTCGCGTCTGTGGCTCCCCTACACTGCGTCATCGTCCCCTACACTGCTTCTCTCCTTGCTCTTGTGCGACTCTCGTCCGTCGTTGCTGCCTCTCCCTCGCCAGAGTCTACTTCACCATCCTCGGATAGGTTGGTTTTCTCCCTTCGCTGCATTTTTGAAACCCACTCTCACTCCATCCTAACATCTTGATTCTCTTTCTTTTTCTCTCTCCTCTGCATCCTTGAAACCTACAAAGTTTTTGCTGAATATTTTTTGTTTTTATTCCTTAAAATAGATCATTTCAGCTATTGTTACTAGAGTGACTTTTGGAGTTGATGTCATTATTGTTTATAAACTACGAATTCATGTCCAATAATATTGTTGTGATTCAAAATGTTATCTTGGAGATGGATAATTAATCTATTTTTTATGCATAATTATATATAAAGATTTAGCAGGAGAATTAGGTTCTTTTAACAGCGATCAATCAATTCTGAGTACTTGACATCATGCTATATAGCGTGTTTGGAATGCATCTGATTTGAAATCATAGATGAATTGAATTCTATTCCTTGCTTTGGGATAGAAAAAAAACATGAAGTTGAATTCCGATGAGAATTCCAATTCTCATTTTACCCCCATTTACAAATCAGACCTACTTTGGTCTGATTTCAAAATTGATTCTCACCTAAATCTCACTTAAACTGTGCAATATCAAAAATACCCCTGTCCAAATTATATTATTCCATAATCCCTTCACTTTTTAAACCCTATTTTGCTTATTTGTTGGAGGATTGAAGTTGCACACCGTGAAGCCCTGTTCGTGTTCGTCAGGGTTGTTCGCTACTTTCACCATTCTCTGACAAGGTGTAAGCTCTTTGTTGCAGTGCCGTGAAGCCTTCTGATGAGCGGATATTTTATACGCTTTTTGGGGGTAATTTCATATAGATTTTAGCATGTTTTAGTTAGTTTTTAGGAAAATATTATTAGTTTTTAGGCAAAAATCATATTTCTGGACTTTACTATGAGCTTGTGTGTTTTTCTGTGATTTCAGGTATTTTCTGGCTGAAATTGAGGGAGCTGAGCAAAAATCTGACTTAAGCTGAAAAAGGACTGCTGATGCTGTTGGATCCTGACCTCCCTGCACTCGAAATGGATTTTCTGGAGCTACAGGAGTCCAATTGGCGCGCTCTCAACGGCGTTGGAAAGTAGACATCCAGGGCTTTCCAGAAATATATAATAGTCCATACTTTGCGCAAGGATAGACGACGTAACTTGGCGTTGAACGCCAAGTTCATGCTGCTGTCTGGATAGCCACTGACAATGGTGACGCCCTACATGCAGCTTGCTGTAGACGTGCTTTACAAACAATTGAGTTAAATATTACATTGCAGGAATTCAGAGGACAAAGCATCTCCAAAACTCCAACATATTCCACATTACTGCACAACAAGTAACGCTATTATTCTCTATTATTTTAACTTACAATTTTAAATACTTTGACTTCTTACAATTAAATCCAAATCATCTTATTGACCTCCTGACTAAGATCAATAAAATAAACATTGATTGCTTCAAACCAATAATCTCCGTGGGATCGACCCTTACTCACGTAAGGTATTACTTGGACGACCCAGTGCACTTGCTGGTTAGTTGTGCGAATCACAAATTCGTGCACCAAGTTTTTGGCGCCGTTGCCGGGGATTATTGAGTTTGAACAATTGAAGGCTTATTTTATTTCTTAGATTAGGAATAGTTCCTTTTTGTTGTTATAGAGTCATCAAATTCTGATAGGATAGTTTATTTTCAAAAATTTCTTTTCAAAAATTATTTTTCTTAATTAATTGTTAATTTTTCGTGAGTTTAGTGTCTTATTCTAAGTTTGGTGTTAATTACATATTTGATATTTTTCTTTAAATTTTCGGACTTGTGTTCTTTGTTCTTCATTGATCTTCAAGTTGTTCTTGGTTATTTTTCTTGTTTGATCTTGAGTTTTTCTTGTTTTGTGTCTTTTCTTGTTTTTCTTGTGCTTTTTCAAAACATTAACTTTCAAAAATTATACTTTTATCCACAAAAATAATACATCTTTAAAATACATTACATTTTTAACTCAGTTGGTTATAGCGTTGGCTTATGTTCTTGGCAATTGGGCACCAGTTCTTTAGAAAATCTTTTTCAAAAATAATTTTTCTTGATTTAATCTGTGCCAAACTTTAAGTTTGGTGTTTTCTTGTTAATTTTGATATAATTTTCGAAAATTTGTCTTGGTTTTCTAAAAATTTTAAGTTTGGTGTTCTTGTGAATCTTCAAGGTGTTCTTGAGTCTTTCTTGTGTCTTGATCTTAAAATTTTTAAGTTTGGTGTTCCTTGGTGTTTTCCCTCCAAAAATTTTCGAAAACAAGGAGCACTAGATCTAAAAATTTTAAGTCTTGTGTCTTTTGTGTGTTTTTCTCTTTCATCATAAAATTCAAAATTCAAAAAAATTTTATATTTTCTAACTACTTTTTCGAAATTTTTTTTAAAAAATTTTTTAGATTTTAATTTCATTTTTTATCGAAAAATTTTCTAAAAAAAAAATAAAATATATTTATTTTTAACTTCTTTTTATATATTTTGTTTTTACTTATTCCATTTTTTTTAAATCAACATATAAATTATCTCTTGTAATCCAATATGGAAGCAAGTAGGAATGAACAGTCCAAGAGGACTCTGGGGTCATATGCTAACCCCACTACTGCTTCATATGGGAGTAGTATTTGTATACCCTCCATTGGAGTTAGTAGCTTTGAGCTGAATCCCCAGCTCATAATCATGGTGCAGCAAAACTGCCAGTATTCTGGTCTTCCACATGAAGAACCTACAGAGTTTCTGGCACAATTTCTGCAAATTGCTGATACAGTACATGATAAGGAAGTAGATCAGGATGTCTACAGATTATTGCTGTTTCCATTTGCTGTAAAAGATCAAGCTAAGAGGTGGTTAAATAACCAGCCTAAGAACAGCATAAAAACATGGAAACAGCTGTCAGAAAAATTCCTGAATCACTATTTCCCTCCAAAACGGATGACACAGCTAAGGCTAAGCATCCAAGGCTTCAAACAAGGAGATAATGAATCCCTTTTATGATGCCTGGGAGAGATACAGAGAGATGCTAAGAAAATGCCCCTCTGAAATGTTTTCAGAATGGGTGCAATTAGACATCTTCTATTATGGGCTTACAGAAAAAGCTCAGATTTCTCTAGACCACTCAGCTGGTGGATATATACATATGAGAAAAACAATTGAAGAAGCTCAAGAGCTCATTGATACAGTTGCCAGAAATCAGCATCTGTACCTAAGCAATGAATCTTCCATGAAAGAAGAAGCTAAAACAGTAACTGCTGAACTCAGTCCGGTGGATCAGGCTAATGAAATTAATCAGCAATTAGACTTTCTAACTCAGCAGCTAGCCGAATTCAAGGAAATATTACAGGAAACAAGAATGGCTAACAGGAATATGGAAGTGCAATTAAAGCAGACAGAAAAGCAACTATCAAAACAAATAGCAGAAGAATGCCAAGCAGTTCAATTAAGAAGTGGGAAAACATTAAATACCTCACTTCAAGACAGCAGGAAGCCAAGAAATGAACAGATGTCTACTCAAAATCCCTCTGAGGACAATCAGAGCCCAGAGAGGAATGATGCTGGCGCTGAACGCCCAGACCATGCTCATTCCTGGCGTTCAACGCCAGAAACAAGCATGAATCCGGCGTTGAACGCTCAAAGGGAACATGGTTCTGGCGTTCAAACGCCAGTAACCAACAAGGGAGTGGCGTCTAACGCCACTCCAGCTTCCACCCCTGGCATTCAAATGCCAGTGAGTGATCAGTCACATACAAGTGCTGATAACAACCCTTCTAAAAAGGCTTCCCAACCCACTTCTGTAGGTAATAAACCTGCAGCAACTAAGGTTGAGGAATACAAAGCCAAGATGCCTTATCCTCAAAAACTCCGCCAAGCGGAACAGGATAAGCAATTTGCCCGCTTTGCAGACTATCTCAGAACTCTTGAAATAAAGATTCCGTTTGCAGAAGCACTTGAGCAAATACCCTCTTATGCTAAGTTTATGAAAGAAATCTTAAGTCATAAGAAGGATTGGAGGGAAACTGAAAAAGTTTACCTCACTGAAGAATGCAGTGCAGTCATTCTGAAAAGCTTACCTGAGAAGCTTAAGGATCCTGGGAGCTTTATGATACCATGCACATTAGAGGGTACTTGTGCCAAGCAAGCTTTATGTGATCTTGGGGCAAGTATCAACCTAATACCTGCATCTACTATCAGAAAGCTTGGTTTAACTGAAGAAATCAAACCAACCAGGATATGTCTTCAACTTGCTGATGGGTCCATTAAATACCCATCAGGAGTGATTGAAGACATGATTGTCAAGGTTGGGCCATTCGCCTTCCCTACTGACTTTGTGGTGCTGGAAATGGAGGAGCACAAGAGTGCAACTCTCATTCTAGGAAGACCTTTCCTAGCAACTGGCCGAACCCTCATTGATGTCCAAAAAGGGGAAGTAACCTTGAGAGTCAATGAGGAGGAGTTTAAGTTGAATGTTGTCAAAGCCATGCAACACCCAGACACCCCAAATGACTGCATGAGTGTTGATATTATTGACTCTCTGGTAAGAGAGGTCAATATGGCTGAGAGTCTCGAATCAGAGCTAGAGGACATCTTTAAAGATGTTCAGCCTGATTTGGAGGAATCAGAGAAGATAATAGAACCTCTGAAAATCCCTCAAGAAGAGGAGAAACCTCCAAAACCCGAACTCAAACCATTACCACCATCCCTGAAATATGCATTTCTGGGAGAAGGTGATACCTTTCCTGTAATTATAAGCTCTACCTTAGAGCCACAGGAAGAGGAAGCACTAATTCAAGTGCTAAGGACGCACAAGACAGCTCTTGGGTGGTCCATTAGTGATCTTAAGGGCATTAGCCCAGCCAGATGCATGCACAAAATCTTGCTGGAGGATGACGCCAAGCCAGTGGTTCAACCACAAAGGCGGCTGAATCCAGCTATGAAAGAAGTGGTGCAGAAAGAGGTCACTAAATTACTAGAGGCTGGGATTATTTATCCTATTTCTGACAGCCCCTGGGTAAGCCCTGTCCAAGTTGTCCCTAAGAAAGGAGGCATGACAGTGGTTCATAATGAGAAAAATGAACTGGTTCCTACAAGGACAGTTACAGGGTGGCGTATGTGCATTGATTATAGAAGGCTCAATACAGCCACCAGAAAGGATCATTTTCCTTTACCATTCATAGACCAGATGCTAGAAAGACTAGCAGGTCATGAATACTACTGCTTCCTGGATGGATATTCAGGTTATAATCAAATTGCAGTAGATCCCCAGGATCAAGAGAAAACGGCATTCACATGTCCATCTGGAGTATTTGCTTACAGAAGGATGCCATTTGGCCTGTGCAATGCACCTGCAACCTTTCAGAGGTGCATGCTCTCAATTTTCTCTGATATGGTGGAAAAATTCCTGGAAGTCTTCATGGATGACTTCTCAGTATTTGGAGACTCATTCAGCTCCTGCCTTAACCATTTAGCACTTGTTCTGAAAAGATGCCAAGAGACTAACCTGGTTTTAAACTGGGAAAAATGTCACTTTATGGTGACTGAAGGAATTGTCCTTGGGCACAAAATTTCGAACAAGGGAATAGAGGTGGATCAAGCTAAGGTAGAAGTAATTGAAAAATTACCACCACCTGCGAATGTTAAAGCAATCAGAAGCTTTCTGGGGCATGCAGGATTCTATAGGAGGTTTATAAAGGATTTTTCAAAAATCGCCAAACCTCTGAGCAACCTGCTAGCTGCTGACATGCCATTTATCTTTGATAAAGAGTGTCTGCAGGCATTTGAGACTCTGAAAGCTAAATTGGTTACAGCACCAATAATCTCTGCACCAGACTGGACATTACCATTTGAACTGATGTGTGATGCCAGTGACCATGCCATTGGTGCAGTGTTGGGACAAAGGCATGACAAGCTTCTGCACATCATTTACTATGCCAGCCGTGTTCTAAATGATGCACAGAAGAATTACACAACCACAGAAAAAGAGCTACTTGCAGTGGTTTACGCCATTGACAAATTCAGATCCTATTTAGTAGGATCAAAAGTGATTGTGTACACTGATCATGCTGCTCTTAAATATCTACTCACAAAGCAGGATTCAAAACCCAGACTCATCAGATGGGTGTTGCTTCTGCAAGAGTTTGATATAGAAATAAGAGACAGAAAAGGGACAGAGAATCAAGTAGCAGATCACCTGTCCCGAATAGAACCAGTGGAAGGGGCGTCCCACCCTCTCACTAAGATCTCTGAAACCTTTCCGGATGAACAACTGTTTGCCATCCAGGAAGTGCCATGGTTTGCAGACATTGCAAACTACAAGGCAGTGAGATTCATACCCAAGGAGTATAGTAGGGTGCAATCAAAGAAATTAATCACAGATGCAAAGTACTATCTTTGGGATGAACCATATCTCTTCAAGAGATGTGCAGACGGAGTAATCCGTAGATGTGTGCCTAAAGAGGAAGCACAGAAGATCCTTTGGCATTGCCATGGATCACAGTATGGAGGACATTTTGGAAGTGAGCGAACAGCCACAAGAGTCCTCCAAAGTGGCTTCTACTGGCCTACTCTCTATAAAGATTCCCGAGCATTTGTGCTTAATTGTGACAGTTGCCAAAGATCAGGCAACTTACCTCACAGTTATGCCATGCCTCAACAAGGAATCTTGGAGATTGAGTTGTTTGATGTATGGGGCATTGACTTCATGGGACCTTTCCCACCATCATACTCAAACACTTATATTCTGGTGGCAGTGGATTATGTATCCAAATGGGTGAAGGCTATTGCAACACCCACTAATGACAATAAAACAGTGTTAAAATTCCTCCAGAAATATATCTTCAGCAGATTTGGTATCCCTAGAGTGTTAATCAGTGATGGGGGCACTCATTTCTGTAATAAACAGCTTTACTCTGCTCTGGTACGTTATGGAGTCAACCACAGGGTAGCCACTCCATATCACCCACAAACTAATGGGCAAGCTGAAGTCTCAAATAGAGAACTTAAAAGAATCCTGGAACGGACTGTAATTAACCGTAGAAAGGATTGGGCAAGAAGCTTGGATGATGCTCTGTGGGCATACAGAACAGCATTCAAGACCCCCATAGGGACCTCTCCATACCAGCTCGTGTATGGAAAGGCATGTCACTTGCCAGTGGAACTGGAACACAAGGCCTACTGGGCAACCAGATTCCTGAACCTTGATGCCAAGTTAGCTAGAGAAAGACGATTGCTCCAGTTAAATGAGCTAGAGGAATTTAGACTCAATGCTTTCGAGAATGCAAAAATCTACAAAGAGAAAGCAAAAAGGTGGCATGATAAGAAATTGTCATCCAGAGTCTTTGAGCCAGGACAGAAAGTTCTGCTGTTTAATTCAAGGCTCAAATTATTCCCTGGGAAATTAAAATCCCGGTGGAGAGGTCCATATGTAATCACAAGCGTATCACCATATGGATACATAGAACTTCAGGATAGTGACTCTAACAAAAAGTTCATTGTTAATGGACAAAGAGTTAAACACTATCTTGAAGGTAATTTCGAGCAAGAATGCTCAAGACTGAGACTTAATTGAAGATCAGTGATAGTCCAGCTAATGACATTAAAGAAGCGCTTGCTGGGAGGCAACCCAGCCATTTACAGAGTTTATTTACTAATTAAATAAATTTTCCTTTTTTTACAGGTTTGAGTCCAAGTATCTTCAAAGGTGAAATAGCAATTGGTTGAAGTCACAGAGTTACAGGAAAATTTGGAAGCTCACTGGCGTGAGAAAGCCAGTAAGAAACACTTTGGGCGTTAAACGCCCAAAAGAAGCACCCACTGGGCGTTTAACGCCAGTAAGGGTAGCCTTCTGGGCGTTAAACGCCAGAAAGGAGCATCTTCTGGGCGTTAAACGCCAGAAAGATGCACCTTCTGGGCGTTTAACGCCAGTCTGCTAGCATCCTGGGCGTTCAGAAAAACGCCCAGTGACGAAGGACTTCCTGGCGTTCAACGCCAGAAAGAAGCACCAAATGGGCGTTGAACGCCCAGGAGAAGCAACATGTGGGCGTTAAACGCCCAAAACATGCACCATGTGGGCGTTTAACGCCAGGATGGTGGGAGGAGGTAACAAATTCGTTTTTAATCCTAATTTTTCAAAATTTTTATGTTTCAATTCATGATTTCTTGCATCAACATGTTCCAAATTGTCATCAATCATATCAAAGTTAGTTTTCCAAAAACCCTGATTTCTAAAAATCCACGTTTCAAAAATATTAAATATATCTTAATTCATAAAGCCAAATGGTTTTCCAATCCAATCCAACTCTTTTAAGTTTATTTTCAAAACTCAATTATCTTTTTAAAATTTTTTTCAAAATTAAAAATTTCAAAATTATCTTTTAAATTATGATTTATATCTTTCTTTTTTAAACTATATCTTTTTCTTATCATATCTATCTTTTATAAATCATATCTTCTATCTTATCTCCTTCTTATTTTCGAAAATTTCCCACCCCCTCCCTATATATTGTATTCGGCCCCCTCCTCATCATCACCATCCATTTCTTGCTCTCCTTCTATCCCTCTTCTTTCTTATCTTTTGCTTGAGGACAAGCAAAGCTCTAAGTTTGGTGTGTTTTATCCGTGATCACAAAAACATACCCACTAAAGATCATGGCTCCTAAAGGAAAACAACCCAACCCAAGAGGCAAGAAAGAAAGCACTCCAAAGCCACTTTGGAATCAAGGGAAGTTCTTAACTAAAGAACATTCAGACCATTACTACAAGATAATGAGTCACAGATCCGTGATCCCGGAAGTCAGATTTGATCTGAAAGAAGATGAATATCCGGAGATCCAAGAGCAAATTCGAAACAGGAATTGGGAAATTCTAGCCAATCCTGAAACGAAAGTGGGAAGGAACATGGTTCAGGAATTTTATGCTAATCTATGGCAGACAGAAAGGCAAAGAATAATTGGAGCTGCTCTCTTTGACCATCGGACTGTAGTCAGAGGAAAGATCATTCATACCAATTCTGACAAGATCAGGGAGATATTTAAGCTTCCCCAACTGAAAGATGACCCAGACTCCTTTAATAGGAGGATGATGAGGGTCAATAAAGGGCTTGACAAGGTTCTAGAGGACATATGCATCCCTGGAGCCAAGTGGACCACCAGCACGACTGGCATCCCAGTTCAACTCAAAAGGGAAGATCTGAAACCAGTAGCCAGAGGTTGGCTGGATTTCGTAGGGCGTTCCATATTGCCCACCAGCAACCGTTCTGAGGTTACTATTAAAAGAGCAGTAATGATTCACTGCATCATGTTGGGAAAAGAAGTGGAAGTCCATCAGCTGATCTCCTGTGAGCTATATAAAATAGCAAACAAGAATTCTAAGGACGCCAAATTGGCTTATCCAAGCCTAATTTCTATGCTTTGCAAAGATGCTGGAGTAAAGATGGGAATAACTGAATATATCCTAATTGAAAAGCCCATTACTGGAACATCAATGGTCAGACAACAGCAACAAGATGATTCAACCAAGAGGAGAGCACAAGAAGCCCTCCCAGAATTGCCCCAATTCGAATATTGGGAACATCTTGAGGCTTCTATTTCCAGATTACAAGAAGCTATGGACCAAATAAAGGAAGAACAGAATAATCAAAGTAGCATGATTTGCAAACTGCTCAAGGAACAGGAGGAGCAAGGACGTGATCTAAGGGAGCTGAAGCGCCAAAAATTAATCCTTAAACAACACCCCACAGATTAGAGGAACATCTACTCCTCAAAACAACAGGTTGCTGAGTTCCAATTTTTCTGCTTTAAGCTTAGTGATAGTATTATTATAGAAATTCACCTTAGGAGATATTTAGTAATAATTAGTATGTCTATTTTGATTTTATTTCCAATTAAGCTATAATTTATTTTTCTCATCATCATCAGGCATGAATAAAGTAGTAGATTTTTTTTAGAATAAAGAAGTAATCTATATTTTTCGAGTTCTTAATAATAAAAATTATAATTAATTATATGTGGTGGCAATACTTTTTGTTCTCTGAATGAATGCTTAAACAGTGCATAATTTGTACTTTGAATTTGATGAATATTGGCTCCTGAAAGGATGAGGAACACGAAAAATATTATTGATGATCTGAAAAATCATGAAATTGATTCTTGAAGCAAGAAAAAGCAGTCAAAAAAAAAAAGCCATGAGCACTAGGCAAGAGTAAAAAGGATCCAAGGCTTTGAGCATCAATGGATAGGAGGGCCCAAGGAAATAAAATCCAGGCCTAAGCGGCTAAACCAAGCTGTCCCTAACCATGTGCTTGTGGCATGCAGGTTCAAGTTACAAACTTGAGACTGAGTGGTTAAAGTCGTGATCCAAGGCAAACAGAGTGTGCTTAAGAGCTCTGGATACCTCTGACTGGGGACTTTAGCAAAGCTAAGTCACAATCTGAAAAGGTTCACCTAGTCATGTGTCTGTGGCATTTATGTATCTGGTGGTAATACTGGAAAACAAAGTGCTTAGGGCCACAGCCAAGACTCATAAAATAACTGTGTTCAAGAATCAACATACTACACTAGGAGAGTCAATAATACTATCTGAATTCTGAGTTCCTAAGGATGCCAATCATTCTGAAGTTCAAAAGATACAGGGAGATGCCAAAACTATTCAGAAACAAAAAGCTACAAGCCCCGCTCATCTAATAAGAATCTGAGCTTCATTTAAAACTCTAAAATATTATTACTTCTTAATTTCTGTTAGAACCTATTTTATTCATCTAGTTGCTTGAGGACAAGCAACAGTTTAAGTTTGGTGTTGTGATGAGCGGATATTTTATACGCTTTTTGGGGGTAATTTCATATAGATTTTAGCATGTTTTAGTTAGTTTTTAGGAAAATATTATTAGTTTTTAGGCAAAAATCATATTTCTGGACTTTACTATGAGCTTGTGTGTTTTTCTGTGATTTCAGGTATTTTCTGGCTGAAATTGAGGGAGCTGAGCAAAAATCTGACTTAGGTTGAAAAAGGACTGCTGATGTTGTTGGATCCTGACCTCCCTGCACTCGAAATCGATTTTCTGGAGCTACAGGAGTCCAATTGGCGCGCTCTCAACGGCGTTAGAAAGTAGACATCCAGGGCTTTCCAGCAATATATAATAGTCCATACTTTGCGCAAGGATAGACGACGTAACTTGGCGTTGAACGCCAAGTTCATGCTGCTGTCTGGAGTTAAACGCCAGAAAAACGTCATGATCCGGAGTTGAACGCCCAAAACACGTCATAACCTGAAGTTTAACGCCAAGAAAGGCCTCTACTCGTGGATAGCTTTAGTCTCAGTCCCAGCACACGCCAAGTGGGCCCCAGAAGTGGATTTCTGCATCAATTATCTCAGTTTATTCATTTTCTGTAAACCTAGGTTACTAGTTTACTATTTAAACAACTTTTAGAGACTTGTCTTGTATCTCATGACATTTTCAGATCTGAATTAGATACTTTTGACGGCATGAGTCTCTAAACTCCATTGTTGGGGGTGAGGAGCTCTGCAGCGTCTCGATGAATTAATGCAATTGTTTCTATTTCACTCAAACGTGTGTATGGTCCGATCTAAGATGTTTATTCGCGCTTAATTGTGAAAGAGGTGATGATCCGTGACACTCATCACCTCTCTCAATCTATGAACGTGTGTCTGACAAACACCTCCGTTCTACATCAGACTGAATGAACTTCTCTTAGATTCCCCAACAGAATCTTCGCGGTATAAGCCGGATTGATGGCGGCATTCATGAGAATCTGGAAAGTCTAAACCTTGTCTGTGGTATTCCGAGTAGGATTCTGGGATTGAATGACTGTGACGAGCTTCAAACTCCTGAAGGCTGGGCGTTAGTGACAGACGCAAAAGAATCAATGGATTCTATTCCAACCTGATTGAGAACCGACAGATGATTAGCCGTGCTGTGACAGAGCATAGGAACGTTTTCACTGAGAGGATGGGAAGTAGCCACTGACAATGGTGACGCCCTACATGCAGCTTGCTGTAGACGTGCTTTACAAACAATTGAGTTAAATATTACATTGCAGGAATTCAGAGGACAAAACATCTCCAAAACTCCAACATATTCCCCATTACTGCACAACAAGTAACGCTATTATTCTCTATTATTTTAACTTACAATTTTAAATACTTTGACTTCTTTCAATTAAATCCAAATCATCTTATTGACCTCCTGACTAAGATCAATAAAATAAACATTGATTGCATCAAACCAATAATCTCCGTGGGATCGACCCTTACTCACGTAAGGTATTACTTGGACGACCCATACTCTAGATTTGTGTATTTATTTAATGTGCACAATCTGTTTGATGAAATGTCTAATTTGATTTCTAGTTCCATAAATTGTCATGATATTTTGGCTTGTTATTGCTGATGGTCATAATCTTCAATCTTTGTTTTTATTTTGAGCACGCTATTCCAATCTGCTTGATGACTGATCACTTCTTCATGCTCATACCCACAACAACTTATGATTTTATTTTTAGCCTGCGGTTCTGGTACACGAAATCGTGATTCACACTTTTCACAACTCCGTGTAGCTGACCAGCAAGTGCACTGGGTCATCCAAGTAATACCTTACGTGAGTAAGGGTCGATCTGACGGAGATTGTCGGTTTGAAGCAAGATATGGTCATCTTGTAAATCTCAGTCAGGCGAATTCAAATGGTTATAGGATTTTGATAACTAAAAGATAAATAAAACATAAAATAAAGATAGAGATACTTATGTAATTCATTGGTTGAAATTTCAGATAAGCGTATGGAGATGCGTTATTCCTTTTGAATCTCTGCTTTCCTACTGCCTTCATTTAATCATTCATACTCATTTTTATGGTAAGCTATATGTTGGGGATCACCGTTGTCAATGGCTACCTCCCGTCATCTCAGTGAAAATGGTCCTCTACGGTTTCTGTACGGCTAATCAACTGTCGGATTCTCGTCTTAGAAGAAAAATACCAGGCACAGCTACCGCATGGCTAATCAACTGTCGGTTCTCGATCGTGTCAGAATAAGATCCAATGATCCTTTTGCGCACTGTCACTGCGCCCCACAGTCGCGTGTTTAAAGCTCGTCACAGTCATCCCTTCCCAGATCCAACTCGAAATACCACAGACAAGGTTTAGACTTTCTGGATCTCAGGAATGCTGCCAATTGTTTCTTGCCTATACCACGAAGGTTCTAATATCAGATTCAGATGCCCCATTGTCAGAGGGGAAATGATGTGAATCGTTGATTAGAGATCCAAGAGATATGCATTCAAGCTTGTTTTCATGTAGAACAGAAGTGTTTGTCGGGCACGCGTTCATAAGTGAGAATGGTGATGTGTGTCACTTGATCATCACATTCATCATGTTCTTGTGTGCGAATGAATATCTTGGAATAAGAATAAGCTTGAATTGAATAGAAGAACAATAGTACTTTGCAGAGGAACAGCAGAGCTAGCTCCACACTTTAATCTATGGTGTATAGAAACTCCACCGTTGAAAATACATAAGAACAAGGTCTAGGCATGGCCGAATGGCCAGCCTCCCAAAAGCAATCAAAATATCAAAAGATGATCCAAAGATAGTCTCAAAATGATCTCCAGATGTGAATACAATAGTAAAAAGTCCTATTTATACTAAACTAGTTACTAGGGTTTACAGAGATAAGTAAATGATGCAGAAATCCACTTTCGAGACCCACTTGGTGTGTGCTTGGACTGAGCATTGAATCTTTCATGTGTAGAGACTTTTCTTGGAGTTAAACGCCAGCTTTGGTGCCAGTTTGGGCGTTTAACTATGGCTTGTAACTCAGTTCTGGCGTTTAACGCCAGAATAGGGCAGGAAGTTGTCATTTAAACGCCAGTTTGCGTCATCAAAACTCGGGCAAAGTATGGACTATTATATATTGCTGGAAAGCCCAGGATGTCTACTTTCCAACGCAATTGAGAGCGCGCCAATTGGGTTTCTGTAACTCCAGAAAATCCATTTCGAGTACAGAAAGGTCAGAATCCAACAGCATTTGTAGTCCTTTTTTAGCTTCTGAATCAAATTTTTGTTCAGGTCCCTCAATTTCAGCCAGAAAATACCTGAAATCACAGAAAAATACACAAGCTCATAGTAAAGTTTAGAAACGTGAATTTTGCTTAAACACTAATAAAAATATACTAAAAAGTAACTAAATCATACTAAAAACTACCTAAAAATATTGCCAAAAAGCGTATAAATTATCCGCTCATCAGGTTCTCATGTATAATTGGTTTTGTTGCTATTGTTTGGTGATTGTTATAGTGTGGTGTATTGTTTTATGTAAATCACAGGCTATTTCATTATAGATTATTTTGTTGCTCCCATGTTAAATTGGATAGGACTCAATTAAAGAACCGTTCTCGATGAAAGATATTTTGACACATGGATTACAAATTTGGATGGAATGGCTATTTTGTTTTGAGCCTTTTACAGTTAATTAATTTTCAAGGCTTTTGTATGGGTTTGTGATTGTGATGTCATCTCTTTCATGCGATGGTTCTTTTGGGTATAAGAGGAAACTGAGTTTCTTTCTTTAAACATGTATCCTTTTCCTATCCAATGCAATGTCATTCCGTTTCTTTATTATCATCAACATACTGTTTCTTTATTACTTTGATATTATGTAGGTATCTAATATGATAGAATCTGAAATAAATACAATTTTAGCCATAGTTACTTTTGCGGGCTATTTGACTTGTATGCGATATATGATTTGGCAAATGTCTTGTATTGAAAGATCAATCAGCCAATTTCAACGTCATAGTAGAGAACAAATATGTCGAGAATTGATTGCTCAATTAGAAACACATTATAACTAATGTTCTATAATACGTATGAGTTATGATGCTTACACTAGATTAGTTGCAATACTTCGTCAACGAGGACTTCTTAGAGATAACCAATATAGTATTGTTGAAGAGCAAGTGGCAAAGTTTTTATATATTTTAAGTGGTCATTCAAGTACTCGGGAAGAAGGTTTTTTCTTTCGTCGGTTTACTGAGACTATTAGTCGACATTTTCACCAAATCCTTAGAGCTATAATAATCTTAGAGGATCAATTTTTAGTTCAAGTGAACGGCTCAACTGTCCCACCCGAAATATTCAATAGTGGAGGAAGATTTTATCCTTACTTCAAGGTATATTTTTTGTATAAATGTAAACTTTTTAATAAATTTTTGTACTAACACATGGTCGTAACTATTAATTTATGTTGAAACTTTAGAATTGTATTGGTGCTTTGGATGGAACACATATCCGAGTTAAGGTTCCTAAAGAAGAAGTGTCAAGGTATAAAGGAAGAAAATGTTTTCCTACCATGAATGTCTTGGCAACTTGCACATTTGATTTGAAATTTACTTATGTCTTACCTGGGTGGGAGGGCTCCGCTTCAGATTTAAGAATTTTAGAAAATGCAATTCATAATGAAGATAATCTAAATGTTTCTCAAAGTATTTTGTCATTTTTCCAAATATAAATTTGTTGTTATTGTATATTTTTAAAAAGCTTTTAATATTTACATATGTACTTCTTGGTCGTGAATATCTGAATAGGACAAACCGCCCCGTGGATATCTTTGCTTCGGAACAAAACAATTAGAATTAGGCTCGGTCAACTGGAATGTGTATTATCAATATAGGGTATCTTTCAATTGAGAAGAGCTATCGACCTGAGACAAAGAGAAAGAAAGGTCTATCTATTTGATTTAGTTATTCAGTTAAACCAATGATTCGTTATTGGAGCAGATAGCAACAACCATTTCATCCGGGAAAAGCCATCTTTTTCTCAACAATGTCTTTGTCATTTGATCCAATAGGTAAATTTTACCTAGCTGATGCTGGTTATATGTTGAGGTCGGGGTTCATCACTCCATATCGAAATACTCGATATCATTTAAGGGAATATTCTCGACATCCTCCTGAAAATCCAAAAGAGTTGTTTAACTTAAGACATTCTTCATTGCACAATGCAATTGAAAGAGCTTTTGGTGTCTTGAAGAATAGATTTCCAATCCTGTCAGACACAACTAGTGTGAAGACTCAAGGTGATGTGACAGAGGAATTTTCCACTGTTATAGGATTACACCAGGGATCATCCTTAAGTTCATACCTTTTTACATTAGTCTTGGAAGTACTCACAGAGCACATCCAAGAGCCTGTGCCATGGTGCATGCTTTTTGTCGATGATATCGTTCTTATGGGAGAGTCAAGGGAAGACCTAAATAAGAAGTTGGAGTTATGGAGAGAAGCTCTAGAAGTGTATGATCTGTGCATAAGTCGTAGCAAGACGGAATATATGGAATGTAAGTTCAGTTTGAGAAAGGAAAACCCTAATATAGAGGTGAAGATTGGAGAAAACACCCTATGAAAAATTAAAGTTTTAAGTATCTTGGGTGCATCATACAGGATAACAGAGAGATTGAACAGGATGTGAATTATAGAATCCAAGTAGGTTGGTTAAAATGGCGGAGTGCATCTGGTTTTATATGCGACAAAAAAGTGCCTTTAAAACTTAAAGGTAAATTTTATCGCACCGCTATAAGACCGGCTATGCTTTATGGTACGGAGTGTTGGGCAGCTAAAGAGGAGCACGAACATAAGCTGAGTGTGGCAAAGATGAAGATGTTGAGATGGATGAGTGGTCATATGCGATTGGATAAAATAAGAAACGAAGATATAAGGGAGAAAGTTGGAGTAGCACCCATTGTGAAAAAGATGGTTGAATCGCGTCTCAGGTGGTTCGGACAAGTGAGAAGAAGACCAATAGGACATCCAGTTAGGAGGGTGGATGAGATGGAAGATGGACAATGGGCGAAAGGCAGAGGAAGACCTAAGAAGACCATTTATGAGATGGTCAAATGAGATCTACATGTAAACGGTCTCTCTGTAGACATGATACATGACAGAACACAATGACGTCGTTTGATTCATGTAGCCGACCCCACTTAGTGGGACAAGACTTTGTTGTTGTTGTATACTTATAAAACAAAATGTTTTTTATATTGTAGATCGAGATGCAACATACTATAGAACATCATTTTGTTTTATAAGTATATGAAAAAAATAATTTGCCTCTAAATATGCTCCAAATACCTGTTTCATCCGCAATTTCTGAATGAATTCTTGAAGCCTCTCGGTCTTTGACAAAAAGAAGAAGAAAGAAAAACTTTTAGTGCCCGAAACAAGTATACAAAGATGTAAAACACCAAAATGGCTACTCTCCATGTTGTCCTTCAGAATATCATATATTGATACACTTATGGCCTCTGTTTTTGTGGCAGTGCCCGTCAGGCTTTCTAACCTAAAAAGCAAGCATCACATTAAAATTGTTGGAACAAAACGGAAATGAAGAAAGAAGATAGAAAAATGGTAAGGGACATATAAATTACAGTAGCATCAACTAGAGAATTGATTGATTACTATTAAAAGAACTCAACTCTCTTGCTAAATTTATATATATAATTATGCATAAAAAACAAATTAATTATCCATTAATAAGATAATAACATTTTGAATCACATCAACATTATTGTATATGAACTTATAGTTTACAAACAATAATGACATCAACTAACACACAATGATCATTCTAGAAACAATAACTAAAATGATTTATTTTGACAAATAAAGATAAAGATTATTCAGCAAGAAAATCATATGTCTTAGTAGGTTTCAAGAATGCAGGGAAGAGAGAAAAAAGATAATCAAGATGTAGGACGAAACTGAGAGTGGGTTTCAAGAACGCAGTTCAAGAATGCAGAGAAAAGAGAAAACCAACCTGATTAGCAATGGTTTCAGCAAAGAGCACAACAAAGTGTATCTGGTTCTAGTAGAGGCTCTCTTGACGGGTTGGCCGATGATAGCACAAGAGTACAAGGTCCAGGTGGTACCGCCTTGTCATCTGATGTTCAAGTTCACCAAGGCTCTCAATCTGCTGGTGGAATTGGATCCCACGATGGTGGAAACTCACATGGGCAAGAAGCTGAAAGGTCTACAAGTGCAGAAAGCAGCATGCATAATGATAATGATCAACCTCTGCAGCAAGGTACCGCAAACCTCAATGAAGCTGGGATGAATACGCTAAGGTGTGCTGGTGCTTTAGGTTTTGTGGCATCTGCTGCGAGTGCTTTTGATGCTGCAAAAGACATAATGGAGGCTTTTTAGGAGCAAGTATGCTAATTTGGCCAGTGAACCTGAGATGATCTTTATTTAGTGTTTTTAAGTTGCTTCACAGTAAATGCATACACCCTCACTTTCCCTAATCCCTATACTTATGAATCTGCATGCATCAGGCTGCTCTTGTTTCACCGCGCTGCAAGATGCTCCACGACGCCGCCAGTCCTTGCTCATTGCGCTTCCATGACGCTGCCGGTCCTTGCCCACAACTCTTCTCTGGCGTGACTAGGTTGCTGCTGCTGCGTTGAGAACCCTCCGCGCAATGACGATGAGCCCTCCGTCACTGCGCTCTCCATCAATGCGCTTGCCATCCCTGCTCCCTCCGACTCCTCTCCGATGTTTGCCTCAGGTGCCATCACTGGGTTCTGGAACATCGTCTCCTCTTCCGCAGCAACCTGCGCCAGTTTGGTCTCTGATCTGCACAACTTGTGTTAATGCTCCTCCATGGACGCCGCCAAGATGGAGTGAAGATGACACATCTTTCCTTCCTCACTATATTGTTGATAGTTTGAGGAATGCAAGCGACCCAATTTTTGCCAAGGGTACCCACAGCTGCGAGGTTTGCAACTTCATATGCCAGAGCATTCCCTCCTCTAGGCACCCAGGTAAATCCGCAATTTGATATGCTACCTGCAATGTCCAATATGTCTTCCAGTATAGGTTGAATTTCCACGATTGATGTCCCTGATTTTAGTGCTCGAGTGAGAATCACACTGTCCGACTCTATGATAATCTTTTCTATTTGAAATTTTTTTTGCCATAATAAGTGCTTCCCTAACTGCTAACCCTTCTGCAGCCAGAGTTGAACCAGCAACTATTTTTGAGTTCAATTCTGTGAGAAGATTACCAGAATGAGCTCTGAACACTGCTGCTGTTGCTCTCATAGTTGTGGATAATCTGGCTGCGGCTTCTACATTTTCTGTAAATTCTAGTTCCATTAGTTTTGCCTTGAATATAACTGTCATTGGATTTGGTCTGGTTTTTTGATGTATTGTTTGATTTCTGGCTTTTCACACCTCCCAAACTAGAAAACCCACCTTGCTACTGCATTTCTCATAGTCCTCACTCGTGTGTATCTTCATATTCTTCAATATATCCCTCATCTATTTTCCAAATGAGGAAATAGTCTCGGCAGTAGAACAGCATTGAATTTGGATTCCGAACCACACTGTCATTGTCCAAGGGCATAGCAACAGAGCAACATAGCATAGATTTAATAGTGTACCGTCGCACCTCTCTCTCTATCTCTCTTTCCTAGCCACTGAGGTAAGCAAGCACCTTAGCTTACATTCTCTCTATATATATATTATATCAAATTAATTGTTCCAAAAATAATTAATGTTATTTGTAAGAAGTGGTTTATTTAAATCAAATCAAACTAACTTTTTTTCCATGTTATATATAAGAAAAATTTTTAAATATATCTGACACATTGATATTTCAGTAATTTTAATAATTAATTTTAATTAATAAATATTATGTATATTTTTATAAGATCAACAATTTAAATAATTAGAATATCGATAATTCAGCTATATTTAAAATTCTTCCTATAATTAAATCTCTCACTTAAAATTATTTTTATTAACAGCAGTATGACATGTCAATTGTTGAGTATGTATTTTTGTAGTTTCTTGAGATAATAATTTTACCATTTTGGTATCAGTAATCACCTAATCAACCTAGCTACACTAAATTAATACACTATTTTTTTAAAGGAAAAAAAAGAAAAAAGAAAAATTATATCATTTGATATAGTCTTAATTTAAAATAATATATTTCACGTCACCTTAAAATAAGCTAATATTTTTTGCAATACGATTAGGTATTTTTTAAATTTATCCTTTAACCAGTTCTTTTATTATATTAATTTAAAATAAAATAAAATAAATACATTTAACTAAATTTAATATTTTTTAATTTAAAATACAAATTTAAAAATAGTTTAAATAAAAATAAAATTTAACAATTCAATTTTAAGCTTTCTAAATTCTAATACATTTTAAAACATTTTTTAAAAAATTTCAAAATACAAAACATCCCTTAAAATATCTCAAAAAACAGATTTACTTCATTAAACCTTTCACCCATTCATAAAATCTAGATTTGGAGCGCCTCACACTCCTCTTCGCTCCTCTCGTGCATTGTGCTTCTTCTCCGCCCTGCTCTCCTCATCCGTCCACGCTCCTCCATTGAGCCGTGTTTTTTCGTTGTGCCACGCTCTTTTCCCGTCCCTCTCTTATCTTTATCGCATTTCGATTCTTTGCCGAAATTCGGATGTATAACGCGCTCTTTATTTTTTTTGCCTCTTCTAGTGAAAAATTTTATCTTTTTAATATGTATTTTTGTATTGAGGGAGAATGTTTTATTTTTGTAAGAATAGCTTTAAAGCTAGCTATCATAGCTAAATAAAATAGTAATTGTTATCTTTAAATCCATCTTCTTCTGGTTTTTTATCATTTTAGATATATTTACAAAACAGTTGGTTTGTTATTTGTTATTTTAAATGTGTTTATTTAATTTTACCAAAGAAATTTATATTATATATATGTTTGGATATGTTTTAAAAATATTTTATTTATTATTTTGGATGTGTATTGAATATAATTAAAATTTATATCATAAACCAAATCACTTTTTTCGAAAGACACTACTAAAAAATTATAAATAACACTTTTCGGCTTATTGTGGTAAAATATTCTATTTTTTAAATCTATGTTTTTGTTTGTATTTAAGGGAGAAAGTTTCATTCTTACAAGAATGATTTTGAATCTATCATAGCTAAATAAACATAGTATCTATTATCTTTTCGCTTGATAGTATCCATCTTTTTATGATTTTTAATAATTTTAGATGTGTTCACAAAATATTTAGTTTGTTATTTGTTATTTTAGATATGTTTACTTAATTTTACCACAAAAAATTATGTTATATGTATTTTTGAATATGTTTTAAAAATACTTTATTATTTTGAATGTGTACCTAATAATACTTAAGAGAAAAAATAAATAAATAAAAAGAGAATTCTATAAAGCTAGTGCATATAAAAAGATAGTGGTACGTGTTTGATTGCTTTGGAGTATTTTTTTTCTAAAAAAATATGTTTTTAACATTCTTAGATAAAATAACTAACATGAGTTTAAGGATATGTTTGTTTGAGAGAAAATAGAAAGAAAAAAAAGGGAGGAAAGGAGATTGAAAAATGATTATTTTCTATCATTTAGTTAAGGAGAGAAATTAGAGACGAAAAGTTAAATAGTATAAAAAAGTGAATGAGACTCACTAATTCTTTTCTCTTTAATATTGAAAGGAAAAAGGAGAAAAAACTTATTATGTTTTTTTACTTCCAATATTATTCTTTCTTTTTTTCATTATATTTTATAATACAAGAGTGAAATTGTCTTTTTATAACATTTCTTTTTTTTCATCTAAACACATTTAAAAAAAATAAAAATTCACTTAATTTCTTTTCTTTTATTTCTTTTTTTTAATTTCTCTATATTTCTTTCTTTCCAACCAAACATAGCCTAATAACGTAGAAAATTTAAAAATAAGAGAGAATTAAGGAATATAAAAGTTAACCTAAATCTTAATAGATATATTTTCTTAACAAATCGAAAAATTAGTGATTAAAAAATTATTATAATTAAATTATTAAAGACTGTTTAAAGGATGATATTTTAAAAGTTGAATAACATTTCTTTACTTTTTGTAGTTGAATTAGGATCATATCATTCTAAAATTAGATTCATATGAGATAGTTCGCTTAATGGCTGTTATTATTTATGTTCTGGAGTATATGATCTTTCAATCAACTTGGTATAGTTCATTTTTAAAGTGATCTTCTCAGACATTTCAAGCAGAAACGAGATATACTTCGGTCACCATAGAATAAAAAAGGTAAATACCTACACAAGGTATTCTTATGCTAAGGCAATATATGAAAGTATAATATCAATAAGATAAGAATGTATTTTTTTCATACCTCTTTTTTGTACCTTTTTCTTGTTTTATAGGTAAAGTAACTAGGTTGCGTCTCTCATGACTGTGGCTATGGTAGCTAACGGTGACTATGAGTTGACTCTTCAATCAAATGGTGACAAGTGGAGTGTTCTTTAGTGTGGTTAAGTTGTCTTGTCAAGATTAAGCACAGTCAAATTTTTTTTGTTTTACCGTGTGGATACAATAGCTATTAAGTGATATGCGAAGGTTAGAAATGTCAAATCATGCAACCTATGCATAACAGATAGCAGCGTCGAAAAAGCAGCGCCGGATCTATTGTCGAAAGTCGCAGTTTCTTCATCAATCAGATGCATCTCTACGAAGACATTCGGCAAGGACAAGGACCGCAACAAAGGATGAAGGACTTTAATGGTAACAGCAGCAACATAGCACACACAGGAATGAAAATTTATGAAACACCTATGTCAAAGCATGTTTGGCCGGAGGGAGTCAAGTCACCATGGATGCACCACCAATGGTCTGCTCTCGCGTGAAGATCCGTTAATAAGGAGTTAGAGATCAAAATGTGTTACAGTATTGGAGGCTTACTGTTTGGATACCGGGTCGGGGTGTTCAGATTATGATTGGTTTCTAGTTTGGGTCGGATTTGGCCAAGGCCTTGTCCAGATAAAAAAAAGTGTTGCAGGTAGCCGTTGAATGGTTGAGGGTGTAACAGTAAAAAAAAAGAATTGTATAAAATTTCTATTTCTTTTTAATTTTTTTAACATAAATTTGCATCATTTAAAAATTTATCAACCACCAAATATTTACCGTGCTTAGTGTTCGTGATTAACAATATAGAAGTTAAAGAAATTTTTTTTTTATTTAAGAATAAAGAAATAATTGTAGCAATTAGCATAGACATCATAGCCACAGCAAATTTGTGGCCATCACAGATCGCACCAACTAACTATTGTTATCGTCATCAGTTTCGATTGTGTTAATAACAAAGAATAAAGCGGTATCAGCGTTTAGATATAACGTAAGAATTATACCAGCCAAACTATAACATATATTTGGCCGAGTTATAGCTCGGTTATAGTGTAACGGGTTATGAATACATCAATTATTGATTTTTAATTATTGATTTTAATTATATATATTATATATATTTTTTATAATTAAGATAAACAGTTGAAAATTATTAAAATAATGATATACCGGTATACTATTTTTCCAGTTTATTTTAGACATATTATTATCATATAAAGGACATGAGTTGGAAAATGAAACCCATGAAGGTAAATGAAGCAGAAGGATGTGACGATTTGGTCAATGTATGTTTTATTGTTATCTCTTATATGCGTATATGAACGTGCGAAAGAGGAAGGGAGATATATAGGAGGGTAGTAGTGGCATGTTAATGGATGATAATGAAAGGCAAATCTCATGATGATAGTGGTGTCAAAATCAAGCGAATTATGCAATCTGAAAAGGTTGAAGCTTGAAAGTTGAAACGTATAATAGACACGTACATATATATGGATTGATAAGAGGCTAAGATCAATATAATTATATAAATGTTTCCAATGTTTCTGTTCTTTTCTATTCATCTATCAAATGAACGAACGAGACTGTTACAAGTTACAACAGAATGAAGTTGAAGGAAAGAATGAATTCTATTTGATTCTCTATAAAATAAATAATAAGTTACCTTTTGTGACATGTTTAATAATTATTTGATGGAATAAATTAATTTATCATGATTAATACTTTAACCGTAACTATTAATTTAACTTAAATTATAATCATTTAATCAATTAACCAAGATATAACTTTTTGTAATTTAAAATTATTAGAAAAATTGAGTTATATGATGTCATCCATAGACATTGAAACTTACGTAGCAGTAGTCTGTGCTTTCGCTAACAAATAAACTGCATCTTCAGTCACCCGTCAAATTCCATTGGAGAGGATCCATTTCCTCCCACACCTCTCTTCTCGTAACACAATGGAGAGCAGTAATGCCACTATTATTAACTATAATAACTCAACTCATTTTATCTAATAATCATTTAACATCTCATAAAAGATAATTTACTTTTTATTTTATTAGAGAGGATTGACTCTTTTATATTCTAAAAATTAATTAATATAATAACCCTTTGTGATTTTGTTTGTATAACATAATATATTAATATTTTTCAAGAATAGTAATATTGATTTTTATTTTTTTATTAGTAATTTTAATACTGTGTAACTTTATATTTTGAATTTAGTCAAAGTTGTTATGGTCCTCGTTTATATTAAATAATTAATATATAAAAATTTGTGGGTTTAAATATATAGGCATGCGACTTAATGATAATCATCATCAAATAAACTCTTCGATTATATTTTAATTAATATGAATACTAATTGGGTATTATATTAATCATTTTAATGGCAATTAACCTTATCCTAAAATCAATGCACGTATATACAACAAATAAATTATTTATATAATCAGTCACTCATATAAAATATACATATTATACGAGTAAAGATGAGATGTGTAAGAAAATGTGAAACGAAAAGAAAAAAATGAGTCGTTTAACAAGATTAAAAGATAAAAAATAAGACAAGAGAATAAAAAAAGAGAACTGTTAAAGAAAAAAAGTTCGATTAAAAATGAATGCATAAAAATTAAAAATGACAAAAGAGGAACAAAGAGAGAAACATAAAATTAAAAAAAAAACTAGGAAACAAGAAAGCTAGGCAGATATAGAGGAAAGGGTTCTCAATGAAAGTGAAGATGATGAATACGGAAATAAAGCTACCAAAGTAGTGATAAGATTGTTGTGGATTACATTAGTTAGAATCTAGACGAGAGTAATGCTATGAAAGATATGAGTTTAATCACTAGGACCCGAAAAAGGAAAAGAGAGCGATGCAGAATTAGGAAACAGAATATTAATATAAGGATTGAGTAAGAGGAGTTCAATAAATGAAAAAGATGATTTTACTTTTTATTAGTGTCATCGACATGAATTCGTCTTAGTAATTGGTTTGTTTAATATCAACATTCTGATATTCTTGATAGCGAGTCCATAGAGTCGCTTGAGTTTTGCTTTGTTCGGTTAGGGGGTGTTTTGTTTTTCATTCATTTGTTGTTATGTTGTCAGCAGTGACGGACCTAGAAAATTATAATAGTGGGGGCAAAAATAATATCAATATATTTAGATATTTAAATTTTGGAGTATATTAGTTAATCAAAATTTTAATGAATATAATTAACACATTAAAAAACATATTAATTTATATATTTTTTTCTCATTTCAATATTTTGGCACATTATTGCGTGATACATTTATTATTAATACCAATGCTATTTCATATTTGTCAAATTATATTTTTATTGATTATTTTTTATGTAAAACAAAAGATATTATAGTTCAATAATTAAAGAATCTATGAGAAATATAATTCGAATTAACTAATTTTAAATTTTTATCAAAATTGTGTGAGAGATAAAAAAATGAGAGAAAAATAAAAATTTAAATCAAACAATTATAATTCTCTTTGTATATAAGTATAGATAAGATAATATCTCTTTTTATATTATGCAAATATTCAAATAATTTGTTAGTATTTAATTACAAAATTGACATTTTTTAATATTTATGGTAAAAAGTTTTCGACAAAAATAATTATTATATGTAAGAGTAAGACCAAAATTAAATTAAATTAAATTAAATAATAAAAATAAATAAGTAACTAATATATATAAACTACTAAATACTAATAATCTCATTTATATTTAAAAAGTTATATTTGACTTTAGATAATTAGCTAATTAAATTATTATTATTTTTGTTATTATTTGTTTTAAATATATATGATATAATAATTTTTATCATTGTATTAATATTTAATAACAATTTTTTCTTACACAATTTTTTTTAAAGTATAGGAGACAAATGAATTATAACAATAAAGGCAATTATCTATATACATATATATTTACTATAACAATGAGGGCAATTTTTTTCTATAAACTTAATGGGGGCAACTGACCCCACACAAACAAACGTGGGTCCGTTCCTGGTTGTCAGTTCAACTTGTTTAATATAGTTGAGTACTTGAACTTTACTTCCCTTTGTAGTTGAGGATTTTAATTAAGCATTAAAAAAATATGTTTAAGTATAAAAAATTAAAAATGAGTTAAATAATACATATATTCTTACACAAATATATAATAATTAATTTAGTAGCTGATTTTTTTTAGAGATATCAATTTTGTCTTAAAATTAAGTGCTTTTATTCTAGTTCATCAATTCCAAAATTTATAATCCACAATAGTATTGGAAAAATATCAAAACACCTATAAAGTGTTGTCTATAAAAGAAAATTGTACAAGAAACTCTATCTAACTAATTATTTGAATCCTAGATTAAAACAGAAAATGTTCATACTTAATAGATTTAATTATTCTGTTAGTCTTTATAATTTTACCAAATTTATA
Organism: Arachis hypogaea; assembly: GCF_003086295.3. NCBI lineage: Eukaryota > Viridiplantae > Streptophyta > Magnoliopsida > Fabales > Fabaceae > Arachis > Arachis hypogaea. The sequence continues at coordinate 13,353,663 of NC_092040.1, forward strand.
ATTAGATTTTTATATCTTTTTTTTAATTGAATTTTTAATTTTATAATTAGGTCTTTGACAATGTAAAAAATATTAGATTTAACAGAATATTTTATCGCAAATTAAAAATGCTGACGATTAAGAACCAATTAAATTTTTGACAAAATATTTTTGAAAGGAATATTCTATTAATTTTAACGTTTTGATACAAAAATAATTTAATTACAAAATAAAAAAATATAGAAATTTAATTGAAAAAAAACTATAAAAACCTAATTATAAATTTAGTAAAACTATAAGGACTAACCCAGTAAGTAAACCTACTTAATATTACTTGCTTATGTATTGGATTATGTTGTTCCCAATTAAATATACTCTCGAGGGAAAAATTAACAGTGAATCACACATTTAAATATCTCAAAACATAAATATTAGGGGTAGCAAATGGGGCTAAATCGGCCGGACCGGCCCGCGCAACCCGCTAAAGAGGCGGGTCGGGATGAAAAATTGTGACCGTCAAATAGCAAAATCTCGCCTAACTCGCACCGCTTAAACCGCAGACTTTTTCGCCGGGCTTAGTGTTTTTTTGACAAGGGGGTATTTTTGTAACTTTTTTATCCAAAACCTAACTTTTTCCAACCCAACTTACAAGAGAATGAAGATGAAAATAGAGTGTTTTGAATTATGTTTGTTTTGTTTTGGAGACAATATTTATAATTATGTTTTGGATTATGTTTATTTTACTTTGAAGATAATATTTATAATTACAAAGACTTTAATCTTTGTAAATATAAAAATTATAATTTTTTTACGTCTTTAGAAATTATAAATTTATTAAAATAATTGTGAAATTATATATATTATTTAATAGTTAATTGTTAAAAAAGAAAAGAGCAGGCTGTGATTTTAAGACCGCCTCACTAGGTAGGGCGGGGAGGGCCAGCCCACCAAAAGACGGGCTTTTGACGGGACGAGGCGGGCTTCCCCGCTTGCCATCCCTAATAAATACTAATTAATTACTGAGTAAATAATTATTTTGACATATAAAATATTCAGTTTTTCACAAAATAGATTCCAACATTTGTTTTTGATAAAATGACTTTCGAAAAATATATTTGGTTTAACAAAATGAATTAAACATTTGGTCAATGGTTAATTTCTCTAGTCAATTGTTGAATTTTTCATGAAAGTACTAATTTATCCTTGACTTCTATAAAATTACTAAATCCTCCCCCCTCTCATCACCATTACCTATCATTATTTTTCCCTTCATTCACCAATTATACTCTTATCCCCAATCTACCTCTTCCATCACTCCATCTCCACTTTCACTGCCACAACCCCAATTTCTACTTCAATCACTACTTCGAAGTCTGTGTTAGTGCACACAACACTACAATAATTACATCCCACAAATCTTAAATAACTCTCTTATTCACCATTCATCATTCTCAACACCTCCATTCTCCATACAAGCTCTTGCTTTGCCGTCTGCCGTTAACCATGCCTGGATCTCAACTGTTTGCAATTCTCTATGCTTGGAGTTATGCCATCTGCGATTCACCGAGCCTCGAGCTCCACCGTCTATGATTCACCACGCCTTAAGCTCTGCCATCTCTCATCTCTTTGAGCATCACTGCCTTTGTCTGGCTAGCGTTTTGACTGAACCACCGTCTCTTTTTCTGAGTTTTATGGTGCTAACATCCTCTTTTCTAATGTTTCCATTCATGGTACCATTTTCTACTTTTATATTCTTTGTTTGTTATTAGTGTCCCTATATTTTTTGAAAGTTAAATAATATCAACTCTAATTTAGGGTGAATACTCCCTAGATGTTGGTGATGCTAGTGGGTGAGGACGGTAGAATGGGATGATGGCAGAGAATTGAAATAGGAAAAAGGAAATAGGTGGGTGGAAGTGACGGCGATGACGATAATGTAATGGGTGAGGATGGGTACCGACATGAGTGATGACAAATGAATGAGATCATAGAAAAGAAATGGGTGGGATGGGAGTGATAGTGGTGATGATGATGATAATGGTAGATTAATAATTTTCTTAAAATTTAACTGTTGATTAGCTAATAAATTATTGACTAAGTATTTGAATTACTTTGTTAGACAATATATACTTTTTGGGGTTATTTTGTTAAAAATAAATGTTGGAGTTTGAATCTTGCTTTATGCATGCTGTAACCCATTGGCCAGTAGCAGACCCTTAAATATGGCTCAAATCTGCGATGAATTAGTTCTTGGCCTGTTGGATTAGGAGATACCGTGGACAACCAAAAAAATATTAGAGTTTAATTTGTCAAAAACTGAATCTTTCAATGTCAAAATGGCCCTTGAAAGATGCAGTTGCTGACATTTGTATCCATGGAAGAAAGAAACTCATCCTGTAACCACAAAAGATGATCTCTGTATGACATAAATACCCCCACCTTGGTAACACACTTGTTTCATTAGTATCTGAACCTACGTAGCAACAAAACTCCTTCAAACCTACCTACGTATATTGTTATGTTTTTTATTAGGGTATTGGATAAAAAAAGGTTTTTGCAACCCTTTGTGCCCTAGCAGAGCTTTGTTGTCATCATTACATCCATCCTGAGTCGGAGAAGACGATTGGAGCTCCTTCATTCTACGACAAATAGTTTCCCCCTTTTGATCTGGAGAGCAACACGCCGTCTACAACGAATAGCCCACAGTCTTTGATCCACGAAGAACAAAGGCATGTGATTTTTATTTTTTTCAAGTTAGAATGGTTATGTTCCTTTCTCGAATTTTCTTATTAGTTTTTACATACTTGAGAAATAGGTTAGGTTTAGGATTATGATTTCTGTTGCCATGTTGTTAGCTGTAGTTACATGAAATGGTCTTTTATCATCTTTCTTACAGGGATAGCCATCATCCATATCACTTTTTCTATTAATCATACAGGAAGGTTTGAGAGAGATCTATGTGGGAAGTTGTTGTATGTTGGTGGAAAAGTAATAAAGATTGAAGGGTTAATGTGGATACCTTGAACGGATCTTTAGTTAGTGATTTGTTGAAGGACATTAGATATGTCCATCATTGATTTTCATTGGCTTAATAATGGGATGAAATAGTTAAAAGATGATATGAAAATAGTTAAAATGTATGAGATAGCTGTGAAGAATGGTAACAAAATTGAGTTATATATAGAGCACTTGATAAATGATCCTATTATAGTTGAAGAGAACATCACTCCTACAAAGATGAGGTTGAAGACATATGCTAAGAGGATTCTAACTCCAAACAAGACTCTAAAAATAAGACTTGTAGTTGTTGAAGAAGATGATGACGATGTTGAAATAGTAGGTCATGTATAAGCTGTAATGGTGGCCCGTAGCAGGGGTGAGGCCCAGAATAAGGAGGAGGTCTACGAAGCAAGTAAGCATGTTGAAGTTTAGTCCCAAGATGAGAACAGTTGCAATATAGCCTAAGAAAGACCTCAACAACCAACTCAACCAACCCAATCACCAAAATAGATATCTCAGCCTCCCACAATATCTGTGCAACTAGATGAGCCACCATCCAATCAGTCCCAACTAGGGCTGTCAAAATGGGCTAAGCCCATTGGACCAGCTCATTTATCCGTTTAAATGGGCGGAATTTTGCTTATAATTCAGGCCCATTATTTCGGGCTAAATAGGTTAAGCCTGATTAACTCGAAAAAAATTGCGGGCTAAACGGGGGCCCGCATAAATTTTGATTTTTTTAAAACCAAAATTTTAGATTTTAGCAAAACGGAATTCGAAAGAACCAGACCCAACTCGTACAAAAAAAAACAAGTTTAGAGAATTATTAAGCTAATAAGCCATGGAGTATTTAAAAAAAAAACCCAATTGTCCAAAAACCAATAGTCAAATACTATGCAAGCTAAAAAAACTCCAACCCGAAAAATAACCAACCTATATACAATATAAGAGTACAAAATTTAAAAAGCTCTCTCTAACTCTAAGCCAAACAACCACTCACTAAAACTCAAACACACAAAGGAAAAAGATAAAGTACTCTGGATTAGCCAATAGCCATATGCCCATATGCTCTAAATCCCTAATTCTTCTACACAGCAAACACACAAAGGAAAAAAGAGAAAGCACTCTGGAGTAGCCATAAATTCCTAATTCTTCTGCACAGCACCACAGCCTCACAAATGTATGCATGTGTCCATCCTTCTTCCGGCGACAATAACTTCTTTGTTGGTGTCATCGATGAGCATCCCCACCATTAAAGCCTTGTGAGGCTCTCAACACCGTTAGCTCCTTAGTTTTCATTACATCATCCATTCTTCACTCAGCTAGTCAGCTTCTACTCTTCTTCAGTTTTCGTAGCTCTCGATAATCTCACTCATCAATTTTCAACCAACTATTGTAAGATTACTTTTTTGTCTTAATAATAAAATTATGCATGTTGTTTCTTTTCTCATAAATCTTAAGTTCTCAACATTTAGATTAATAGTCTAACACTAACATCAATTATTTATCTATTCTATTTTGTTCTGGGTTATTTTGGGTTTTAGTAAAGATTAATCTGATTTTGTATTTTTATTTTTTGTTAGTGATTTATTTTGGAGTTATGAATGACTATACAAGAGATATTGTTGATCCAAATGCTGAAGTAGAACAAATTTTCTTGGACTCAGATTCTGATCATGCTTTGATGATCTTGTTGACGACAAAGTCCCACCGGAAGTAACTCAAGCGACACCTTTTATAAGTATTCCACCTATTGCTATTGATGGGTTGAATTCTAAAAAGAGAAAATGGTTAACAACATCTAATGTCTGGGGTAGTTTTATAAAAATAATTAGGGAAGATGGCAAAACAAGGTGCAAATATAAAGGGTGTGGAAAAGAATACAAAGGTGGGGATAGTACTCATGGTACCTCTACAATGAGACGACACATCCCTGTGTGTCGTGAACTCCCCAAATTTCATGATTTCGAAAAAATGATGCATGATGAAGCTGGGAGGTTAAGGGCTAGACAAGTTGATCCTATGATTTTTCGTGAATTAATTGCAATAGCAATCATAGAACATGATTTGCCTTTCTCAGTTGTTGAGTATAGAAGAATTAGGGATATTTCTAAGTACTTGAATCCTGATGCTAAGATGTTTTCTCGAAACACTGCTGTAGCTGATATTTTCAAATTTATATTGCTAAAAAAGAAAAGTTAAAATGTCAGTTAGGAAAACTTTGAAGTAGGATATGTTTAACTATTGATCTTTGGACTTCATGCACAACACAGGGTTATATGACTTTGACTGCCCATTATGTTGATTCTAGGTGGAAATTAAATTCTAAGATACTCTCATTTTCTCACATGCTCCCTCTACATATGGGACATCAATTAGCAAATAAAGTGCTTGAGTTGTTATCTGAATGGGGAATAGAGAAGAAAATATTTTCAATAACTTTAGACAATGCTTCATCTAATGATAGCATGCAAACTTTACTCAAGCGAAACCTCCTTTTAAGTGATGAGTTATTGTGTAATGAGGACTTTTTTTATGTGAGGTATTGTGCTCATATCTTAAACTTGATAGTTCAAGATGGGTTGAAGGTTGCTAGTTCTACTTTTCATCATATTAGAGAGAGTATCAAGTATGTGAGAGCATCAGAGGTACGAGCTATCCAATTTAGAGATGTCCTTAAGTCACTTGAAATTCCTGACATTAGAGTGAACTTAGATGTGCCTACTAGATGGAATTCTACTTTCTTAATGTTGGAGAGTGCTTTGAGATGTGAGCGTAGTTTTGTTAGACTCTCTTTGAAGGATAACAATTTCACAGATTGTCTGTCCGAAGAAGAATGGAAAAGAGAAAGAGAAATCTGTAAATTTCTGAATCCATTTTATAAAATTACTACCTTGATGTCTGGTCAATCTTATCCTACTTCAAGTTTATATTTTATGCAAATTTGGAGGATTGAGTGTTTGCTGAAAGAATACTCCATTAGTGAAGATGAGGTCATAAGAAAAATGGTGCAGCCAATGAAAGCCAAATTTGATAAGTATTGGAGCGATTATTCCATGATTCTCTCTCTAGGAGCTATTCTCGATCCTCGAATGAAATTTTATGTTTCGAAATGTTGTTTGAATAAAGTGGATCTATGTACTGCTAATGAGAAATTGACCACCATAAAAAAGAAGCTGTATTTGTTGTTTGAAACATATTCAGAAACTTTGTCACATAATGCCTCTTATTACATATTCAAAAACATTTTAAGGTGCCATAGGTATCCATTTTATCATAAGGCTAGAATAGGAGTTCATATTACATCTCATTTTATACGGGTGTGGATTTGGGTTGTGTAAGGGTTTTCGGATCTAGTTTGGGTCTGCTTTTTATGGGCCAGACTATGTTTAATAAATACATAATGAAGAATAGACTGCCAAAAGAGTCGATCCTTTATCTCAAATAATAACAAAGGAAGAACGCTATCTATTTTTGGGTTGGGAGCATTGTGATTTTGTTAGCGTTTCTCTAAGATGGAAGAACGCATGCAGCGCTATCTATTTTTCTCTGCCACAAAGTGGGCTTGTTCAAGTGTTTACTCAAGCTGGGAAGAGGCGAACGAGCAGGTGTCGAATTATAGTTTTTCTGAGTATCATGGTTTCAAAAGCTACGAACACGTGCTACAATGCTTCAAATCGAGAATGGCATCCATTGATGCTAACAAAGCTGCAAATGCGGAAATGTTTGGAACACAGAGCGAGGGAGTATTTGGAGGGAAGGGTGTGTTCCCTTCAGGCAGTAGTCGGCGGCGTGGATTGGTTTCCTGTAAGTGCTTATAAGGTGTCATGAAAGTTGTGGTATACAGTTTTGTAGCATAAATGAAATTATTGACTACCAAATGATTTTGTTTAGGGCTTCCTGTAATTCCTCAAGAGGAACTAAACTTTATTCCTGAGTTTGCCATAGTCAACAACATAGAGTCATGGTTGGTGAAGATTTGCCATGATTCTAAAATACCTAGTCCATGCTTTTTCAAGCAAGAAATATTTCTGAGAGAGTCTGCCACATTTTATGGATTCACAGTGGTAATTCCTGGAAATCCATTTGAAGCTTCTATGGTTGCAAAGGGTCGTTTTTCTTTGGTTGAAAAGGCTGCCCGCGAAGACGCGGCTTTGGAAATGCTTGGGCGGGTACTAGAAATCACCGATAAGGAGATTTGTGATTATAACTACTTCAAAGTTAACCTACTTCGTGACTCAAACAATGCACTTAGGGCAAAGGTTTGCCAACTCGAAGATGCTTATGAGAAGCTAAAGGCAAACTACGAAGCCCTTGTTAGCGCTCACATCGATGGAAAATCTCTGAGTGTGTTGATTTCGATTTTTTTTCTAGGGGTTCTATAATTAACTTAATGGGTTAAGGTTAAGGTGTTTATGTTTTCTAATTGTTAGGTATGTTGTATTTGGCGCTTGATGTTTTCGTATTTGGCAATGTCCTTGATTGTGTTGTTTTCGTTTTTGTTTTGCCAGGGGTTCTATAATTAACTTAATGGGTTGAGGTTAAGGTGTTTATGTTTTCTAATTGTTAGGTATGTTGTATTTGGTGCTTAATGTTGCAATGGATTAGTTAATTAACATGAATTTGTTTAACTTGTCGGTTCTTGATTTTTAATTTGCTTCAAAATGTGTTGTTGCTAATAACTTTTGACTAACCAAGTACAAAGTTCTAAGGTTATATTTTATTAGTATTTTACTATGAAAAAAGTAATTAGTATGAGTAATAATAAATGTCAGTGCTCTGTATGTGGCTTCTGTGGTACTGCTTACGCTTGTTGCAGTCACCTCTGTTCGAAGTCAGAGTCCTAAAAGGAGCAATTTTTGTCGCCATTTGTTCAGCTATGCTTAGCATGGATTGTCATGATAGATATTACTTTAGAAATAGAGGTTAGGCAGTCGCTGGTTTCAGGATAGAATGTCAGCATAAGGCCAACTTGACTAGAAGATTAAATTTGTTCCAGTTCTATTAGGATAATATATATGGACTATAATGTTAGTGCTGTGTTCTTTATTTTTTTAATGTGAATGAAAGGCCATAGATCCAGGGTAAGTGAAATGTAGAGGGAGAGTATTTGAATTGAATTTATATTTGAATCCGACAGTGGTAGCAATAAGTAATTTTTTTTGCTCTAAAATTGGCCAATAGTTTAGTTTGTTGCTTTGTTATGGGTATTATTGGTGAAAAAGTACGTTGAAAATGTAGTAAAGTAGAATTTGTTTTATAAAATAAACTAGGAATAAAATACTAATAACATTAACGAAAGAATGTCGTTTTCTCATTAAATGTACTCATTATTAGTTTTTTCGTTTTCATTGATAGGGATTAAGAATGAAAAAAAACCCTTTGATGTGATTCAGACTTTTTGTATAGTACAAGCTTTGTGTAGATTTGTTGTACGTACAGAAACCCAAATTATTGGCCGTATCCCTTTAGTAGCAGCAATAAGCATAATTTTAAAATTAGGAGATCAAATCATTAATTTATAATTACTCTTAATTTTTTTAAAAAACTAACAATATTTTTTATGTTAAAATCTTTTGTGTGGTTTAGTTATTCTGTTTGTTGTTATGATTTTATTAATCTTTTCAATTAAATTTTTATAAATTAAAATTTTATGATTGAATTTTTATATTACATAAATATTATAAATTAAGTTTTTTAAGCTATTTTTTGTTAAAAAATACAAGTATCTTTTAAAATTTTATTTTTGTAATAGATGTAAAATGCATTATGAAATATTCTAGTATTCTGTAGTTTTAGCTAAAAAAACTAACTACTAAATGTGTAATTACAAATTTTTATTTAACATAATTAAAATCCAATCATGACTTTTTAAACTATATGAATTTTATTAAAAATTTAATAAAATTACAAGAACTAATAAAATAATTATAATTTTATTATAATTAATTTATTAGTATTCATAAAATGAATATTTTAAAAAATAAAATTAAATAAATTTATACCAAAATGATGTTTATTAAGCATAAACAAATATAAAATTAGATAACAATTTAATAAATCATATATATAAATAACTAGAGATGTTGAGATGAGGGGAGGGGCCCACCCCATGATTCTGTCACTGGGTAGCACTACGTACCACTCTTCACTAGCTATATTTATTGTGATGAAGTGCATGAAATTTTATTATAAATTTGCTAGTTGTGAACCCTGATGCATAGTAAGGGCTGATCTTCTTCGACTTGTGAAAATTCATGCATTATAGTTATAATAGTATATTCTAATTTATTTTCTCCATCTACGTAGGAATCAACATCTCAACTCCGAAGAGTTCGTGGTCTCTGCGAAGGTTGCATCAGTGCTATTTTCTTCTGTTCAAGACCATCATGTTTCGAACTGCATGTTTGAGAATGCTTCTGGTGGGGCGGGCAGTTTCAATTTGCACGTACCCAACCAAGATCATGAGGTCCTCGACAGTAGTCCAGCCATAGTTGCTGCAGATACAGATGATGACAACCCTACCAGACAGGTAACGGCACCGCTTGTTATGGGGAGGAGGCTCTTCCATTCACCAACTCTAACATGTTATGGATCATAACCTCCTAAGCGGTCGAGGGTTTGTTTAAGCACCAAGGCATCTCGTGTAAGATTGGTTTGTTGTATGAATCATGGTTGTTACCTCCATGTTAACGCATGTGGCTTGTGGTTAATGTTTTTCTTTGATTTATGCAGAAAAATTGTAAGCCAAGGTTTAAGGTGATGTTTGACATGGACTTCAGCCACAAAGACACTCTGTTGTTTAATTACTTGTTTTATGAGGGGTATGTGGATTTTTTTATTTCCTCTTAAACTGTGTATGACTGTGTAACTACACCCGTTAACAAATAAAATGAACTGAACACACAGACACTATGGTGAGAATGCGTGAATGTCGCCTCACCAGGCGTCACATAGAAACACTAATTCCTGGACGTCCGATCGATGGAAGAGTTGTTGAAATGGTGGCCATGCGTAACACTTGCTCCATACAACACTTGAATCATCCATGCGTTTGGTGCCTTCCACCTCGTTTTGCTGTGAGTTGATCCTTCCCTGCTACTTTCTTCTGTGGGGTTTATTTTGGATTTGCAACCTTGAATTCTCATGCTAGGGGTTTTCTTTTAGGAAGATGTTAGTAAGGGGTTGTTGGTGGATGAACTTGCTGAAACGTATTAAGCCAGGTCGATTTCTCAATTGAGTAAGTAATGACATTCTTGTCAATTTGTTACATTTGACAATGCCGTTATTCTATTTTTATTGGAAAAATTTTAAAATCCAATTGAATCTGGAATCAGATTTTCATCCCCGTCGAAGACATCTTCTTCCATTGGTATTGCGTCGTGGTTGACTTTGCTGATAAAACGGTATACCACCTAGACTTGTATCCAGATCCAAACATAATTGCCGATAGGGAAAGTCTAATTCGCAACATGGTAGGTGAGCTTGTTAATCAATAGACATCCCTCTTTCACATTTTATACGGATCATTGTGTGTTTTGTGTATATTTTCAGGTTGAAAGGCTCTACGACTTGATGACATATCCCACTTATGGTCCTCTCCGAGCATTTACACCAATAGACCTTCGCGAGTAGCCAATTAGGCGAGGGCAAGAGATCCCAAACTACAACACAAGGTTATAGATATAACTGTTTAATTGCAATTAAATTATTCAATTACATGTGACCATGCTAACTACAACCCCACCGATTTGAGCATATGCAGTGATAGTGCGGCAGCTTGGGTTATTTCATGGCTGGACCCGAAAGGAAGGTTTAATGCGTTGGAAATCAGTGGAGTGGTAACACCTTATCATTATACCGTGAAGTATTATTAACTATTCCATTACACCTTATCATTATAATAGAAACCATTATTAACTATTCCATTAGTAATATAGTGTGCATAATTATTTTTAACTACTTTTAATTGTCAAATTTATCGCAATATGTAGCTTGATGATTCAACTCTAAGAGGCAGGACCGCTGTTTCCCTGGCTGGTGACCCTTTTAATGCCATTGGAAAACTAGTTAGAATGTGAGCTAAGCAGTGGCAGAGGCTTGGCATCTCGAGGAAGTAACCGTCGTGGCATCTAAGCATTATCTCCCTCTAACGGCATCATTAGAATTGTGTTTAGCTTATGTAAGGTTTATTTTAAAGTTGTGTTTGTTTGTGTCTCATGGTAGCTTATACGCTCATGAGAATAATAATGTGAATCGGATACGTACTGCGTAGTATGGCACTATCCTTCGCAAGTGCTATGTTCATTGTGTTGTGTTGCAATGTGTGGTTAACTAGTCATTGAGGGTAGGGTCAGACTTCTGCTATGACAAAGTGTTGTGTGTGCACTTTATTTGTTAATAACATTCATCGTTTGTGAAAAAAAATCAGCATATTTGCTATATTTAAGTTTAAATCGTTATTGAGATAACAAGGAAAAATGTTAAATAGTCATCACTTAGCTAGCTTGCCAAAATTTAATTTCTTTTGGATTGAATCCACAATACAAAAACCCTATCCTTGATTAGTGATAGACTGATTAGTGCAATATATATACAGAATTATCATCCGTTATGCTCAATTTTCTTTGTGACACTCTTTATGCATGTGTATAACATCAGATTTAGGAAAACAGATCTGTCATTTAGGGAAACTATGGTGACTTCCAAGAAAAAATAAATATAGTTATTATCATTCTATTTTGAACAGATATACTAATGACCTCAATTTTTTATCGATGTAAGATAATAATTGGGAACATGCGATACCTTTGTTCCAGCCTTCTAGGAGAGACAATGAAAAAGTGTTCTTTTTACCTCGTTGACTTATGAATTTTTTGTACGGGCATCAGTGTATATTACCCATTGCGTAAATCTTTAATTTACTGGATTAAGGATGATAACGACAAAATAACGCCTACAAGCCTTACCAGCCCGTTCAGAAATTTAATTTTTTATTATCATTTTTGTTCAAAAAAACTGAGTTATATTTACTAACAAATGTTATCTGAGACTCTGGCAAAAAAGGACATCGACCCTTCAATGACAAAAGCAAGACTTTTAAAGATTATGCTTGCGATAAAAAAATATCTGCTTGTGATTGTCGCATTATTTGATCAACATTCTTAAAACTTTCTATTAAACCTCTAAATTGTAACACCCTAATATTCAAATCCTTATGCTCGAGTCATAAGTCAATGATATTACGGTGGTACGACTCTCAGGTGGATTTTTAATATATAAATATAGGTAATTTCGAAAGGAGTATTAATCGAGAAGCCTGAAAAGAGTGGAAATAAAATCGCGAAGACGTAACACTCACGTTTCGACAACGAAAAGATAAAACATGAAGCCGAAAGCGATATATGGACAAGGCATAAAGGAGATTAAGAGATAGATAACAGATAGATATATATAACATAAGTAAATAGCCACTAGTCGCGACCCGCGAAGTTTAGGCCGACTAGGGTACAGTATGAAAGTAGCTGACAACAGTACATCCTAATCTCTCCCAAAGGAAACATAAGAGCCTCTATAGGCATGTTCCAAAAGAGTTCAACACATAATATAATCTTTTCAAAACAAAGGTGGAGAGATTCTAAGCAAAACACAAGGTAGAGCAAATAAATATCTTCGCCGTCTCTCAGACGAACCGCAACTCACTTCTGAGCACTTGAACCTGTATCTGAAAAACAAGAAATATATACGGAATGAGAACCCCGGGCCCATGGGTTCCCAGTACGGTAAAAGTGCCAAATAAATACAATGCACTGCAATAAAAACTCACTAAGCATCCTAAACTCCTTTTCACCAAGTATCCAGCCTAGATTCTCACTAATCCATAAATAGGCATCTGTCGTAAGGGGATACTAAATCTAGTTTATGTTACACATGTTTCCCAACTCGCTGATTCTTACACGAATCAGACTCAGAATCATACGCAAAACCATCACCAGTTGTTCTGTCTCAGCAACTCTATATCAATACATCATACCCTCGCCTGGAGCTAGTGAAATCACATCACTGCGTCTACCCAGGGGACTCAAATTATCTCATTCAAAAATCATCTTCATCATGCAATCGCATTATCAATTCATCTCATCAAGAACAACCACCAACATCCACCGACACCAACATGAGGGATCTCTCAGTTGTACAAACACAAGCAATACAGACAAGTAGTACACAAATAAGGTACAAGTAGAACAAGTAGCACGTAATCAGGTAACATAGCGTGTATGATATAGAAATCCAAAACAAATAGGCAAACCCAAACAATTCAAACATATGCAAATGATGTATGCCTGCCCTATGGCTGATGATATCATCTGTCGGTTATATAGCCAACCCGACATGTCCTGGTAGCTAACCATTAGACAGAAACACCCCTTGCGGAGCAAGTAGGTTTGAGCTACAACCCCCTTGCTACTACCCGCTCAGCCCAGAGCCAGTGGAACAACCACTACTGCGGCTACTACCCAGGCGGGTGTTTAACAGCTCAACCTGGAGCGAGTGGATTCACCACTACTGCCGCTACTACCCAGGCGTCACAATCTCTGACCTGGAGCAAGTGGGACGAACCCCAACCCTTGCTACTGCCCAGGTATCTTAAGCATTAACCCGGAGCAAGCGGGACGAACCACAACCCTTGCTACTACCCAGGTATCTTAAACATTAACCCGGAGCAAGCGGGACGAACCACAACCCTTGCTACTGCCCAGGTATCTCAAACATATATTCATTCAATCTCAATTCATATTATCAATCCTCATTGTTATCAAAACTCAAACATTAACCTGGAGCAAGTGGGACGGACCCCAACCCTTACTACTACCCAGGTATCAGAGTTACATTCATTCAAAACTCCATAATTAACTCATTTATCATAAACATCATTTTTCGTCTCATACCCGGAGCAAGTGGACAACGCCACTGCCTACTACCCGGGGTTACACATCACATTTCAACATTTTCCATTATTATCCATTTAACACATTCATTCATTAATCATATATGCATTTATACTCAGCCATAATCAATAATGGCTTTGCCGAAACCCGGCAATAACCCAGCCATCCGGCTCATGGTTCAATCAAGAACCAGCCATTTATCAATAGATATAGCCCTTCGGCTCATGGCATACACGGTACTCCTACCGTCATCCTCCATATCTCATATAATCATCGTTGATCACCATTGATCATAACTTTTTCCCTTGCTTCACTCGCAAGTTACCACATCCCCTAGTTCCTTTCTCATCACTAAGCATATCATAATGATTTAATACATAAGGGGTGAGATCGGAGGCTTAGAAGTATGAGATTTGGCTTTTAAAACTCAAATATCAACTTTGGCATGAAAACAATGCCACGCGTACGCGTACTCCACGCGTACGCGTACTCCACGCGCACGCGTGGATGGTCTTAAAAACTCATCGACGCGTAAGCGTCATGCACGCTAACGCGTGGATTAACAATTTGCCAAATCGACGCGCACGCGTCAACCACGCGTACGCGTGGATTAACAATTTGCCAAATCGACGCGCACGCGTCAACCACGCGTACGCGTGGATACTCTCGTGCCCCAGGCACAAAGCTGGCACAGTTCTAGCACAACTCTCTGGAAAATGGCTGGGCATTGGGTGCAGCACTATCGGCGCGCCCGCGCACATCACGCATACGCGTGGATGGCGCTTTCTGGAAGATTGGCGCGTACGCGCCAAGTGCGCCCACGCGCAAGGGGTTATTCTGCTAAAAATTTTCTAAGTTAAAAACTGCATAATTCACAGATTTAGACCCCAATCTTCCAATGGACATAACTTCCTCATTTTAAATCATTTTTCATCCGTTCTTCGAACGACATGGACATCCCGGATCCCATTCATTTCTAAACAGATTTGGCGCAAAACAGAGATCCGTAGTCCAAGTTATGTCTCACCAAAGTATGCCCAAAAACCATATTTTTCATAAAAACCACAAAGTGCCATTTCAAAACAAACCATTTCCAACCCTTTCAAAATCAATCAAAACATGCCAATTTCATCCCTTTTCTTTGAAATCAATTGAAATGTATCAAATTCAAAGTCAAGCCTCCTCGACTCACACATTGACACATTACCACAATTCACAAAACCGCCATATAACCATTTTTACCCATTTCAAACAAATGGCTAAATTACAAACACATCAACATGTCATACATCCTTCCTCATCCCAATTTCCAACAATACTATTTCGATTCAACCATCATTATACATGATCAATATCATACTCACTATCACATGGTTTCATCCCCAAATCAACCTCAATCATTCCTCAAACATATATCACAACATACATATCTCTCATGCATTATCATACCATCAAGGCATCAATAATCATGATCACATATATGACCACATAACATACCTCAACCAAAACCAAACATACCTCATCTATACAATTTCACCCAAAATTACCAATTTCCACACTTCAACTCCTCAAACCTCATTATTCAATAACCAACCCAATCATTCATATATTCATTATCTGAAATTCATCCAATCACTTGTGTCATCATACACTGCACACATCAACTTACCTTACTTACCTCTTTTCGGCCTCTGGCCCAAAATTCACGACCTCCGGCCCAATTTCACAATTTAAATGCATAAACCACAAATCAATACTCATTACCCAATATATCAAATTCTCAATACACCAAACATACAAGGCCACACAATTCTCAACCCAATCATTAATTCACATTACATACCAACTATGCATATTAGCACCAACCATTTACACAATCCAAACTTAATCCTAGGGGCATCTAGCCTAGGAATTCTCATCACACCACACGGTACTTAAATGAAACTTAAATCGTACCTCTTGTAGCCAAATCAATTGAGCCTCTTCTTTAGAAGTCTCCACCAACCTTAGTCCCAAGCCTCACCAAAGCTCCTCAAGCAACACCAATCTCCCAATTGTGCACCAAGATCATCAAATACACTAACATAACCAATATCACATATATACATCAACCTAGGGCTCATAAAAATGACAAATCACAAGGGTTTGAGCACTTCTTACCTCAGCCCATATGAAGTAGGGATAGAACCCACTTGGAATCCATGTTGGAGTATCCCTAAACACCCAAAATCACAAGATTTCAACACTAACCACCCAAAAACGTGTAACAGTGGAGAATATCGAAAACTGGGCAGAGATGAATGGAATACTCACCACAAAACTTAGATAAAATTGTAGAGAATGAGAAGAGCGACGCGTGGCCGCAAACGGCTCGTCAATCGGAGCTCCGTAGCTCAAGTTATGGTGATTTGAAGATCAAAGAGAGTTATGTTTTCTCTCTTCTCTTCTCTCTTCTCTATTTCAGCGCCCCAACCTCTCTTTTAGGGTAAAAATGAGCTGAAATGCTCATAACTAATGTTTATATATGTTGGGTCTTGGGCCCACTTAGGCCCAGTTCACTTATTTTTGTCCGTTGGCCCAATTTTGGACCAAAACCTTTAACATTAGCGCTCTAAATCGCACTTCAAATATTTCTACCTCCCCTAATTATAATTCCTCATTTCTTAATCCTATTTACTCATAATCAATTTTCTCAGCTGCAGTACCAGACAGGTCTCAGCCGGTACTGCCGGTCAAAATTCCACTGCGCGCTTTTACGCAGAAAACTATGTCTTCCGACTCGGAAAAATTCACTGAATCCAAATATTATATTTAAATCATCAAATTCCAATTGCCAAATATTCCAATCATATTCGCTCCTACTTAACTCATTATTTAATTAATTTTGGTTAGACCGGGTATTACATTCTACCCCCTAACAGAAATTTTCGCCCTCGAAAATTCCATCCATCACTACGAGTACGCGAGCGTAGTCTGCCTTTATATTCAACACATAACAGTTCCAATGTCCTTTTACTCTGCGCGCTTCCGCTACCGCGCTCTGATTTTTCTATCTTCAAGGGTCTCGGTCATTCGTTCAATACCGACCAACAGCCTCGTTCCTTACTTTTATCGTCTCTTCAACCCACATCCCATTAAATCTCAAATCATGTCATCAATAATATTGCCATCTTCGTTAATCATAGCCATCATCCCACATCACTATAATCAATCAAAGCTTTCTTCGTTTTTAGAATTCAATGAGTTTGGACTAAGAAGCTGACAAACTCTTAAGAATCCGCTTTCTTTTACTAATTTATAAAAGCTTTCGAGACACATCTCTTTTGTTGAAGTCACCCAGATCAAAAATC
Source organism: Arachis hypogaea (assembly GCF_003086295.3). Taxonomy (NCBI): domain Eukaryota; kingdom Viridiplantae; phylum Streptophyta; class Magnoliopsida; order Fabales; family Fabaceae; genus Arachis; species Arachis hypogaea. Next base: position 13,370,941 of record NC_092040.1, read on the forward strand.
ATTTTCAAAAATATAACCAACACTCCTTCAAATTCTTGGGAAAAAGAAATTCAACAGCACCTCCCCAAAAATTGGAGTTTACCACCCGTCACGGGTTCCCTCAAACCAATCTCAGTACCGCATCAGTATTGCAATTTAAAGGTTTCCAAACGATTCCTCTGAAACCGATCATTACAAATCTTGATCTAAATCCAAGGTCACCATGACCAAACATCATAGCACTCATCTCTCAAACACGACAACTTACACTCAATCATCATCTAAATCTGACTATGCATCAATGATAATTTCCTCAAGTACCCAACCACAACTTAGCATGACTGGTATTTCAAATCAACGTTTCCAAATCCATCATTTAGGACCATTTCTTATCTATTTAAATCAAAGGAACTAAAAGTCACGGGTTCAATCCGTTTCACCAAAAATCCAGAAATTAACCAACTATATAACAAACACAACACATCATTCTTAACAGAAAATCATTTACATCAGAGGCATTTATCCATTTGTATTAAGGCAATTCCTTACTCGGACCATCTGGTTTGCTTCTCAGTCTAATATTAAGCTCGGCATTCCGAGTTTTTGCCGTACAGGCGGTATTATAAAATCACACACTACCATTTAAGCTTGATTATTGAAATTACCTCAATCTTACTGCCGCAATCGGCCCGCATCTTGACTCTCTCCTTGTTGGCAATTTCTTGATACATGCCCTGGTAACCCGCACTTGTAACATACGCCTAACCCCAATCGGCATGACCTATTTGGGTGATGACTTCCACACCTCTGACAGCTCAAAACATTAGAAGCAGCCACTGCCCATTTTTCCTTACCATTCCTTTGGGACTCCTCACTCGTCGCAAAGTTATTCCGTCCTTGGGGAAAGTGTTGTATGTATCCTCTCTCCTTAAACTCTCGACCCCTTGGTGCGAATTCTTGGTTGTGCTCTCTATGACTTCCTTCCTCTGCAACCCTCCTTTTCACACACTCTTCAGTAATTCTGCTCTTATTCACTAACTCTGAAAAAGTTCGGATCTCCATTGGTCCCACTGAACTTAAGATGTCGCTCCGAAGCCCTCCTTCATACTTAATGCATTTCTATTCCTCGAAGTCTTCCGGAGCTCCATGACACATGCGGAAATACCTGAATAGCTCCTCAAATTTGTCTGTATACTCAGATACGGACATAGCACCTTGCTTCAACTGTAGTAACTCCAATTCCTTGGCTGTCCTGGCGGAATTTGGAAAGTACTTCTTATAGAATTCCACCTGGAAGGCATCCCAAGTGATAGGATCATTCCCCTGTTACAGGAGACATCGAGCCCCTTGCCACCAATGCGATGCTTCCCCCATGAGCAGATAGGTAGCAAATTCAACACGCTGCTCTTCAGGCACCAACTGCGCTTGCAGTGCTCGCTCCATGGCCTGAAACCAAGTATCAGCTTCAGTCGGATTGGTGGTTCCCTTGAACATAGGTGGATTAACCTTTAAGAAAGTTGCCAGTGTCATCGGGCCCTGAGCTTCCCTTCCGCCATTGCCATTATTGTTTATCTGTTGCCCAAGGGCCTCCGTAGTGGCCTGCATCGCAGCAGCCATATTCTCCAACGCCGCCATAAGGTTTATCGGGTTATTCGAGTTGATTTCTGGTTCCTGTGTACTAGTACGATCTCTCTCACGTCCCCGACCGGGTCCACGAGGCGCCATCTGGTTCCTATACACACCAAACAATCGATATCAAGTTGATCAGTCTCAATATCGGAAGTATAATGCTTCAAAGTACCAAAGGTACACTCATGGACTTCATGCTAGATGTATCAGTTAGATACCCTAACTAGCACAGGCACAAACTCAGAGTATGCATTGAAGCATTAGCAGTTCCATCCCTCAGGCTCACGAGGACGAACTGCTCTGATACCATAATGTAACACCTTAATATTCAAATCCTTATGCTCGAGTCATAAGTCAATGATATTACGGTGGTACGACTCTCAGGTGGATTTTTAATATATAAATATAGGTAATTTCGAAAGGAGTATTAATCGAGAAGCCTGAAAAGAGTGGAAATAAAATCGCGAAGATGTAACACTCACGTTTCGACAACGAAAAGATAAAACATGAAGCCGAAAGCGATATATGGACAAGGCATAAAGGAGATTAAGAGATAGATAACAGATAGATATATATAACATAAGTAAATAGCCACTAGTCGCGATCCGCGAAGTTTAGACCGGCTAGGGTACAGTATGAAAGTAGCTGACAACAGTACATCCTAATCTCTCCCAAAGGAAACATAAGAGCCTCTATAGGCATGTTCCAAAAGAGTTCAACACATAATATAATCTTTTCAAAACAAAGGTGGAGAGATTCTAAGCAAAACACAAGGTAGAGCAAATAAATATCTTCGCCGTCTCTCAGACGAACCGCAGCTCACTTCTGAGCACTTGAACCTGTATCTGAAAAACAAGAAATATATACGGAATGAGAACCCCGGGCCCATGGGTTCCCAGTACGGTAAAAGTGCCAAATAAATACAATGCACTGCAATAAAAACTCACTAAGCATCCTAAACTCCTTTTCACCAAGTATCCAGCCTAGATTCTCACTAATCCATAAATAGGCATCTGTCGTAAGGGGATACTAAATCTAGTTCATGTTACACATGTTTCCCAACTCGCTGATTCTTACACGAATTAGACTCAGAATCATACGCAAAACCATCACCAGTTGTTCTGTCTCAGCAACTCTATATCAATACATCATACCCTCGCCTGGAGCTAGTGAAATCACATCACTGCGTCTACCCAGGGGACTCAAATTATCTCATTCAAAAATCATCTTCATCATGCAATCGCATTATCAATTCATCTCATCAAGAACAGCCACCAACATCCACCGACACCAACATGAGGGATCTCTCAGTTGTACAAACACAAGCAATACAGACAAGTAGTACACAAATAAGGTACAAGTAGAACAAGTAGCACGTAATCAGGTAACACAGCGTGTATGATATAGAAATCCAAAACAAATAGGCAAACCCAAACAATTCAAACATATGCAAATGATGTATGCCTGCCCTATGGCTGATGATATCATCTGTCGGTTATATAGCCAACCCGACATGTCCTGGTAGCTAACCATTGGACAGAAACACCCCTTACGGAGCAAGTAGGTTTGAGCTACAACCCCCTTGCTACTACCCGCTCAGCCCAGAGCCAGTGGAACAACCACTATTGCGGCTACTACCCAGGCGGGTGTTTAACAGCTCAACCTGGAGCGAGTGGATTCACCACTACTGCCGCTACTACCCAGGCGTCACAATCTCTGACCTGGAGCAAGTGGGACGAACCCCAACCCTTGCTACTGCACAGGTATCTTAAGCATTAACCCGGAGCAAGCGGGACGAACCACAACCCTTGCTACTACCCAGGTATCTTAAACATTAACCCGGAGCAAGCGGGACGAACCACAACCCTTGCTACTACCCAGGTATCTTAAACATTAACCCGGAGCAAGCGGGACGAACCACAACCCTTGCTACTGCCCAGGTATCTCAAACATATATTCATTCAATCTCAATTCATATTATCATTCCTCATTGTTATCAAAACTCAAACATTAACATGGAGCAAGTGGGACGGACCCCAACCCTTACTACTACCCAGGTATCAGAGTTACATTCATTCAAAACTCCATAATTAACTCATTTATCATAAACATCATTTTTCGTCTCATACCCGGAGCAAGTGGACAACGCCACTGCCTACTACCTGGGGTTACACATCACATTTCAACATTTTCCATTATTATCCATTTAACACATTCATTCATTAATCATATATGCATTTATACTCAGCCATAATCAATAATGGCTTTGCCGTAACCCGGCAATAACTCAGCCATCCGGCTCATGGTTCAATCAAGAACCAGCCATTTATCAATAGATATAGCCCTTCGGCTCATGGCATACACGGTACTCCTACCGTCATCCTCCATATCTCATATAATCATCGTTGATCACCATTGATCATAACTTTTTCCCTTGCTTCACTCGCAAGTTACCACATCCCCTAGTTCCTTTCTCATCACTAAGCATATCATAATGATTTAATACATAAGGGGTGAGATCGGAGGCTTAGAAGTATGAGATTTGGCTTTTAAAACTCAAATATCAACTTTGGCATGAAAACAATGCCACGCGTACGCGTACTCCACGCGCACGCGTGGATGGTCTTAAAAACTCATCGACGCGCAAGCGTCATGCACGCTAACGCATGGATTAACAATTTGCCAAATCGACGCGCACGCGTCAACCACGCGTACGCGTGGATACTCTCGTGCCCCAGGAACAAAGCTGGCACAGTTCTGGCACAACTCTCTGGAAAATGGCTGGGCATTGGGTGCAGCACTATCGGCGCGCCCGCGCACATCACGCGTACGCGTGGATGGCGCTTTCTGGAAGATCGGCGCGTACGCGCCAAGTGCGCCCACGCGCAAGGGGTTATTCTGCTAAAAATTTTCTAAGTTAAAAACTGCATAATTCACAGATTTAGACCCCAATCTTCCAATGGACATAACTTCCTCATTTTAAATCATTTTTCATCCGTTCTTCGAACAACATGGACATCCCGGATCCCATTTCATTTCTAAACAGATTTGGCACAAAACAGAGATCCGTAGTCCAAGTTATGTCTCACCAAAGTATGCCCAAAAACCATATTTTTCATAAAAATCACAAAGTGCCATTTCAAAACAAACCATTTCCAACCCTTTTCAAAATCAATCAAAACATGCCAATTTCATCCCTTTTCTTTTAAATCAATTGAAATGTATCAAATTCAAAGTCAAGCCTCCTCGACTCACACATTGACACATTACCACAATTCACAAAACCGCCATATAACCATTTTTACCCATTTCAAACAAATGGATAAATTACAAACACATCAACATGTCATACATCCTTCCTCATCCCAATTTCCAACAATACTATTTCGATTCAACCATCATTATACATGATCAATATCATACTCACTATCACATCGTTTCATCCCCAAATCAACGTCAATCATTCCTCAAACATATATCACAACATACATATCTCTCATGCATTATCATACCATCAAGGCATCAATAATCATGATCACATATATGACCACATAACATACCTCAACCAAAACCAAACATACCTCATCTATACAATTTCATCCAAAATTACCAATTTCCACACTTCAACTCCTCAAACCTCATTATTCAATAACCAACCCAATCATTCATATATTCATTATCTGAAATTCATCCAATCACTTGTGTCATCATACAATGCACACATCAACTTACCTTACTTACCTCTTTTCGGCCTCTGGCCCAAAATTCACGGCCTCCGGCCCAATTTCACAATTTAAATGCATAAACCACAAATCAATACTCATTACCCAATATATCAAATTCTCAATACACCAAACATACAAGGCCACACAATTCTCAACCCAATCATTAATTCACATTACATACCTACTATACATATTAGCACCAACCATTTACACAATCCAAACTTAATCCTAGGGGCATCTAGCCTAGAAATTCTCATCACACCACACGGTACTTAAATGAAACTTAAACCGTACCTCTTGTAGCCAAATCAATTGAGCCTCTTCTTTAGAAGTCTCTACCAACCTTAGTCCCAAGCCTCACCAAAGCTCCTCAAGCAACACCAATCTCCCAATTGTGCACCAAGATCATCAAATATACTAACATAACCAATATCACATACATACATCAACCTAGGGCTCATAAAAATGACAAATCACAAGGGTTTGAGCACTTCTTACCTCAGCCCATATGAATTAGGGATAGAACCCACTTGGAATCCATGTTGGAGTATCCCTAAACACCCAAAATCACAAGATTTCAACACTAACCACCCAAAAACATGTAACAGTGGAGAATATCGAAAACTGGGCAGAGATGACTGGAATACTCACCACAAAACTTAGATAGAATTGTAGAGGATGAGAAGAGCGACGCGTGGCCGCAAACGGCTCGTCAATCGGAGCTCCGTAGCTCAAGTTATGGTGATTTGAAGATCAAAGAGAGTTATGTTTTCTCTCTTCTCTTCTCTCTTCTCTATTTCAGCGCCCCAACCTCTCTTTTAGGGTAAAAATGAGCTGAAATGCTCATAACTAATGTTTATATATGTTGGGTCTTGGGCCCACTTAGGCCCAGTTCACTTATTTTTGTCCGTTGGCCCAATTTTGGACCAAAACCTTTAACATTAGCGCTCTAAATCGCACTTCAAATATTTCTACCTCCCCTAATTATAATTCCTCATTTCTTAATCCTATTTACTCATAATCAATTTTCTCAGCTGCAGTGCTAGACAGGTCTCAGCCGGTACTGCCGGTCAAAATTCCACTGCGCGCTTTTACGCAGAAAACTATGTCTTCCGACTCGGAAAAATTCACTGAATCCAAATATTATATTTAAATCATCAAATTCCAATTGCCAAATATTCCAATCATATTCGCTCCTACTTAACTCATTATTTAATTAATTTCGGTTAGACCGGGTATTACATAAATCAATTATTTCTTGATAATATTTCTTGATGTCTATCTTGATTGATAGCTAATTTTATTTTACTTTCTATTAAACCTTTTAATTTTTAGTAAACAGTATTCCCATTCCTAGGTCATAAGAAGGTAGGGGACAAATTATGATTAATTAAAGTAATTAATTTTTTGTTAGATTGTAAAAGTTACTATACTTAGATTAAATGTGAATATTGATTATAAAAATTGCATTTTTATAAGATTTAAAATTTTTTAAATTTTTATTATGTAATAGGTTTAGTAATGAATACATTACAAATTTTTGTAGTACTTATAAATTTTGGTAAAGAAGTTTTAAAATTTATAGAATTATTGACAATAATTATGGAAAAAAGGCTTATAATAGAAAATAGTAAGACCTTATAAAAATATCTAAATTTAAACTTGTTATTACAATTTTAGTTGTACTCACTACAAAATAAATTAAAAAATAAAAATTATGACATTATATATAAATACCTATAGTTAGATTAAATGTTAAAAAAGTAATTATATTGTTGTTAGATTATAAAAGTCATTATCGTTACATTAAATTGTTAATATTGATTATAAAAATTACTGTATTTAGATTAAAATAAAAAGTAGTTGAATTTTTTTGTATGTATAAATTAATAAAGAAAAGTGTTAACCCAAATCCTAATCATCAATGAAAATGTAATAACCTAATTCTTAGTGAGATTGGAAAACTTTAAACCCTAATAGTTAATGAGATTATGATAATCTAAGTCTTAACGATAATATGAAACCTAAATCATTAAGTATGTACCATGAACAAAAAATCTATATATGTAAATTAATAAAATAAATTGTTAACCCTGAACCCTATTTATCAAAGATAACCTAAAGTTCAATGACAATGTTAACCATAATGCCCTTAACCATTTACCATGAACTTATTTTTTTCCATGTATGAGTTAATCAAGGAATGAAATGAAATGACAAAAAATATTCTCATTTATAAAGTTTAAAAAATTTTATTATGTAATAGGTTCGATAATGAGTACATTACAAATTTTTATAATACTCATAACATCTTTTAAAATAGTTTTAAAATTTATAGCATTATTTACAATAATTACAAAAAAACCTACAAAAATTTTTTTAATTCGGTTTAAAAATGTTTGACTTAAAATTGGTGTTCCAATTTTAGTGTATTCATTCCAAAATGAACTACAAAAAATTTTAAAAATGATAATAATTTGTAAATAATTTTTAAAAAATTAAAAAATTTGTGAAAATTTTGTAGAAGATTTAAGAATTTTATAAAAATATAAATGATAGGAATGACCATGTGTTTTAAAGATCCGTTAAATATATCTCTAACGATCTAGTTTAAAATGAAATATTTGTTAGAAACCAAATATGGATATGCATAGAGTTTGTCTCCAATTCAAAATTTACTGAGTAGCTTAAATGACGGTGTTATGCTTCCCTTCTAAGTTGGCTTTTTCTATGTACAAGGTTGACTGAACTCATGTCACGATATCATGTTCACATTCACAGTAAGAGAAATATGTGTTTAAAAGCTTTTCTCCTGTTGCAATGCAGACGTAAACTAAGTTTGGCAATGACATTCTGTCTCTTATGGGAAGACACAATGGCTATGCAAGAGAAATTTTTTGTTTGTATTCGACATTCATATTTTATTAATAGGATGAAGATTCCTCAGCGTTGCAAACATATTGATGATAGTATTTTTCACGTATTGAGTTGAGTTCGGCCAACCATTATGGACGCCTCATCCCGAGCCAAAGCCATCATGGACGTAGACAACTCCCCCAACCCAGATACTGGGTGCCACTTGAACGATGAGGCACATGAAATACCCGATGTAACCACGTTAACCCAACCTTCCATGAATGTAAGTGGCCTTTGTCACCTTCATGCCGCATCCTATGTAAAACCCATGTGTTTATCATTTTTGCATGCCATGCAGGTTGGAGATCCACTCTATGGTGAGCTAACAGGAAGTGTGAGGGCACTCTCTGTTGCAGTTGAAGCTTTGACCTCCAAACTAGAGGTACATTATCCTTCTATTGAACTGTAGATTTTTGTCATTTTGAGTGCTTAAAGTGATGATATTATTTTCATGTCAAAGACGAGGATACTGATTTAAAATTTTTGTTCGCCGAACCCACTTCTAGTCATGTGAACTCCCTGCAAAACGTAGTGATCAGAGGTTGGAGTTGATATCCTCTAGTGTGCTTCGTATTGAGCATAACACGTTAAAAATAATATCCCAAGTATAACAAGAGAACCCTGTCGTGGGAATGACAAAGAAGTCTAAGATGGAAAGGGACATGTCGGATGTGACTCGAAACCTTGCGGCGATGATGACTCCAAAGAGGAACGATCACAACGGTAGGAGCAACCTCTTCGATGACTTCAACACTACCATCCATATGCTGATAGAGATAACAGAGGATGATGATGAAGGGGTTATTCGTGGAACTGCCGGACGACCTGCCACTGCACATTGGAAGCCAGCGAAAGCCTCCTACCGCAAAGTGAATAACAAGGTATGGTGACATGGTTTAGGGTTCTATCATTCGAAGAAAAATATATATGTGGTTATATGTAAAAAGATATATTTAAATGAAGCTATTTTCAAGAAGTAAGAAAACGTATTAGTCACTTTTAAGTTTATAATATTTATGATTCTGAGTGTCAGTGCCTGCGTCCAGTAAATTTTATTTTATCGTTTTTATTAATTTGATCTTTCCATACAGATTAGTTAGGTTTGTAGTAAGTAATGTTTTTTTTTCGGTCAGTAAGGAACAATTATTTTACTTGTGAATCATTCGTCGTTGAAGTTGCTCATTTTATTGGTCCAACAAAAAAATTCTTTCTGGGTCCCCTGAGGGGTGCTCATGGGTTGCTTCATTGTGTAGTGTAAAAGGGAGCAGCAGACTCTAATTTCCTCCAAAGGACCCCATTTCACTCCAGGTGGGGCTTTCAACGGAGGAATTACAGGATCTCACAGTACTAGAGAACCTTTGCTTGGCCGCCTAGCCATGCTCTTCAGCAATTCCGCCAAACCAGGGTTATCTAGGATTGGGAAAAGAGTTATTGAGGGCACACCGACCAACATCCCAACATCAAGAGCTACTTTCTTTGGCAAAATGCATGCTTTCAACTCCCACCGGATCCCCGGTAGCGAGCCAATTGGAACCAAGCCTATGAAAACATCCACAGTCAAGCTTTTTGGTAGCCTAATGAACATGTCCCCTCCTTATCACAACAAAATGAACTAGCCTATGCAGAGCAAGGCACAGACATTACTGAAGCCAACAGACACGGCGCTGTCAAAGTTGCAGATCTCGGTCACGACATACGCATTCAATCTGCAAGGAGAAGCCATGTGAGCCATTTTTTGTACATGCATTATTAATTAATAAATTTACTCTTGTTCAATTTTGTGTACATCATTTTTTTATTTCTCATAAAAAAATCGTGACAGGAATTGATCCAAGTCCATGTTGCTTTAAAAATCTATGAATCATGAATGATGATTTATGCATTCAATAAATAATGGTGTATTGCACTTCACCCACCATGTAATAGCAAACACAGACAGAACGGCATTGAAATTGAATATCATGTTATTTGCTTCACTTTATTACTAATTTTCACTAAAATCTAATAATTTTACCACCACAACAATTAATGGAGCCTGCGGAGGGCGATCAATACTGGAATACAATTTTTATCAAATTTGTAAGCTTCTTTGTGGGTAGATCTACATTGGAAATAATCGAAATATTAGGTGTACAGTTGTATAAATTAATAATAGGGGCGAGGGAAAATACAAGCAAGAAGAAGAAGTGGCCTCACGGTTCATGTCATTATCAATGTCGGCAAGGGACAAACAAAAATTCGAATTTACTCTTGTTGTTCTTCTTCTTCTGTTGTAATAAGATCTGCCACAATCACAAAGCCACAAGTGTCATAGTATAATAAATTAATAATCTTCTATGAGCTACAAAGAAAAGAAAAGAAAAATAAGGAATTTTGAGACCGAATTAATAATCTTCCATTGGGTTTTAAAATATATTCTTAGTATCTAACAAAAGTTACTCCAGCAGGATTGAAATACAACTTCAATTCTCCAAACAAATTATGTTCCAAAATAAATACTAAAAATTGAAATATGCACTTAACTGTTTATTAATTTCACATTTGAAGATATGTCCCGATAAAATGGACTATTTTTTTGAAGTCGAAATCTTATAAAAAGAGAAATAGTTATCTTTTAATATTAGGTTTTTTTTTCACATGCATGCTATAATGATATAAGTCACCAACCATGTAATTTTATCTTGCATCTTTGAAAATCTACCTCAAATGATAAAACAAGTCATGTGAATTCTTTAGCCTTACAACTTGGATCCTCTATCTTTTTTCAGTGCATTTATAATGCAATGCATTTCGATTCTAAGTTAATAGCTAACACACTAAAAAGTCAAACAACCCTGTTCTAAAAAAACATATTATATATATATATATATACTACTTTGTAATACATTGTTAAATAAATATTTATTATGATATAAATGAAAAATTTTTATCAAAATAATCTAATAATCTTACCATCACAACAATTAATGGAGTGGAAATTAATGCCGGAATACAATTTTTATCAAATTTGTAAGCTTCATTGTGGGTAAATCTACATTGGAAATAATCGAAATATTATGTGTACAATTGTATAAATTAACAATAGCGGTGAGGGAAAATACAGGCAAGAAGAAGAAGTGGCCTCACGGTTCATGTAATTATCAATATCGGCAAGGCACAAACAAAAATTCGAAGTCACTCTTATTCTTCTTCTTCTGTTGTAATAAATCTGCCACAATCACAAAGTCACAGATGTCATAGTATAATAAATTAATAATTTTCCATGAGCTACAAAGAAAAGAAAAATAGGAAATTTTAAGACATACTCAACATTCGTGGATCCAAAATGAACTTGGATTTGCTGAGAAATTTCCTTGCACTGAAGATCATCGGCTCTCTCTTCATCGCCGTCACATCTTCTACTTGTGAATTCACTGCTCCGAGAGCTACCTATAACTCATCTTCTTTTCAGACCATAACCCCAACCGTCTTGTTTCTACATCCCCCAATTTTGACAAACATTTCATAAAGTGGGCAATAGTTTTTAATGTACCTTTGAATGTATTTTGCTACCAGTTTTCACTTAGCATCTCTTCAAAACTTCAGAACATGAAGCTAAGGTTATGTTTGTAACAATGACTTCTGGGGACGGCTAAAACAATGCCTGATGTTAATACATATACGTACACTTTCCCACATTCCATTATCCTCTTTTTTTTACTCATGTTTTCATTTACTTAAACAATAAATTTACTATGACTCTATTATTAAGTATCCAATAAAAACATATTGGGCTAATTTTTATGAGATCTATTCAATCCACTTATGCTTGTAGAACAAAAAAGGATACTTTATATAAAAAGAAATTGTTTAGTATCTCTATATAAATATTATTTTTTAATGAAAAAATAAAACAAAAACTAAAACAACATAGAAACCATGTCAGACGGTACCAGCCTCATAGGGAGGCTCATTCTGCCAGCTCCAACCTAGAATTCACCGTTTTTATTGAGTTAAAAGAGTAAAAATTGCAATTGAATCAGTATTTGGGGGACATTTGTATGAATGAATACTTCTCCTTAAGAGCTGGTCTTTGGTGCAAAGTGTGATTATTTAATTTCTTTCCTCTTCACTTGTTTTTACCAAGTCAATAACCTCTGTTACATAGAAATATCATGGTGCTTGAAAAACAAGTGATTATAGTGTGTTGAAACATATGTGCTTTAATAATTTGACATTGAAAAATATGTTGATCGTGTACTATTCTAAAGGAGGACACTTAAATTGATTTTGAAAAACTTGCACAGTTCTTCAGTTATTTCCATGTATATTAACCTTGTTATTCTTCCTCTACTTTAACTTGTAACCTCTTTTCAACACAATAAAATATTGCATTACAAAAAGTCAAACATTAAAATGAATTACTCTATGTCTCCATCTATAATATTTTTTTCATTCAGAGTAGCATAATTTTCAAATTATATCAAATTAACTAATAATTTTAAATTATTATAATCGAATGAACAATCTTAAAACCAAAGCTACACAAAGCCATTTTTATTGTCCCATTGATTGGTTACTAGCACCTTTCAATCCTACTTCTAGATTTTAGAGTAAGTGATGAAATCATTTTTCTAATTTTTTTAGTTATTTACTATGAGTTTTTTTTTTCTTAAGTAGATCAACATATTTATTTTTTGTCGAGATTTGGTGAAATGGCTTAGTATACTGGCATAGAAAAAATGTTCTAACAACTTGGATAAGCAAATTGAAATGCCGTAGTCATAAATTCTAACCTAATTTTCACCATTTAGACACTTGAAATTAAGCAATTTCAGCATCACATGTGCTGACAACAAAGACTTAAAACACCAAAGGCTACTAGAGTTAACAAAATTTTCATAGAGATAATCAAATATAATTTATATGAACAAAGACATGTTGTTGTGCATGAAGATCACGATGTACTTTTTCATGAGGTCACCAATATTTAGCTTGGTATTTTTTCTATGGTGTTGTTTAATTTTAATTGAAGTCTCTGGCTCATTTATTTGGCCTTATAATATCCAACAGTAGAACATGACATTCTTGACTTTTTCTTTGAGACCTGGGACTAGTAAAGCTGACAATTTATACCCTACCTGCGGGTATTCGACTTGAACCAATCCATTCGGGTAGGGTTGTCTACCCTACCCGCTGCGGGTAGAGTAGGGTGCAGTATGAGTTCGCCTACGGGTAGGGTAGAATAGGGTACGGGTTCATGGTATATCCTACCCTACCATACCCGCATCCCTAATATATATATATATAGCGTTGAACCCACAATGTTTCTCTCATAAAAATTTGAAATAACCACTAAACTAATTGATGATCATATTATTTATAATTTTATGTTAGATTTCTTTAAGATTTTATTATTTTTAATTTTAATTTGAATTTAGTTTTTTATTTTCTATTTTATTAATATGTATGAAATTTAGAATAGTTGAACTTTATATTTTCTTGAAATTTTTTTATTTTTCTGCGAGTAGGGTCGAGTAGGGTAGGGTTTAGAACTTTAAGATGCGGGTAGGGTTAGGGTTGAGAAATTCTCAACCCGCGGGTAGAGTAGCGTAGAATTTTTAAAAAAATTTTCAATTTGCGAGTAGGGTTAGGGTAGAGTCCAAACCCTACCCTACCTTACCTATTGCCAGCCCTAACTGGGAGTGGCCGAACATAACCATCTTTTGATCTTTACGATGAGGCTGTGTGCAAATCAATCCTGCATACTTTGTTATTTCCGACCAGTCCTATGAAGCAAACACAAAATATGTTAGTTCAAGAGCAAGATTGAACTTTAGAACAGTTTAGCATTCAAAAGCACAGAAAAAATTACAAATATTTTAAAAGAAAAATAAATCAAAATAAGAAATCTGCACAAGTTGATTTTTCTCAATTTAATCCAAAAATCCTCAATTAAAAATGAAACTAACTAGACCCAATCATGGACAAGGGTTAAAATGCATATGCCGACTTACCGAAAGGAAGAGTTGCCAATAGCGAAGAGACTGACGACGGCTATAAAGAACGATTCTGTCTCTGATGATCTTGTTGGATGGTGACGCGACGAAGACGGCGACACTTCTGCCTCTACCGAAGATGATGTTACCTCTAACAGAGAAGATTCTCCTCTGACGCGGTGAAGATGGCATGTTTCTTCTTCTGTTGCAACAGATTCTCCTTAGGCTAGGTGTCAAGCGAGTGACGATGATTCTACGGTGACCTTGAGATGTTGCCCCTCCTGGTTGGTCCTTTCACCAGACCTGGAGAAGATGAAGAAGAGCTTTTTTTTTTTTCAGATGTGCTTTTTTTTGTATGAATAGCTACTAGAGATTAGGGTTCATGAGAACATCAACAATATTGAAGTAATCTTTTTCAACATTGATGAATAATCAAATGTATTTTTATTTTGTTTTTTGTAAATGATTTAAAATTTAAATTTATAATATTAAAATCAGTCAATGAATCTCGGTTCAAAGCCCAACTTCTCCATAATAAACCATAGAAAATGTCACTCTACCATGTCGTAGGCTTTACTCATATTAAGCTTGAGTGTCATTTCGTATTCCAATCCTCACTTCTTTTGTTTAAGGTAGTGCATATATTCATGTGCTATAAGAATGATATCAGAAATAAGTCTAGCTTTCAAGAATGCACTTTGAGTAGGGCTAATTACCTTGTTTATACACCCTTAAAGTCTGTGGACCAGTGCCTTTAAAATAATTTTTGTAGACAAAAGAGGACAAACTGATAGGCATTATCTGAGTCATAGCGCTCGCATATGAGACCTTTGGCACTAGACAGATATTGGTGTGGTTAAAACTTTTCAAAATTCTATCTTCAACAAAGAAACTCCCCAGAGCTTGGAACACATCTTCTCCTACTATATCCCAATAAAATTGGAAGAATTTAGCCATTATACCATCCTCTCCTGGTGTACTCTGAGGGAGGATACTAAAAGTATCTCTTTCTACCTCCTTGGTGCGGAATTTATAACCCACAAAACAGGGTCGTACCAAGTAATACCTCAGGTGAGTGAGGGTTGATCCCACGAGGATTGATGGATTAACCAATAATGGTTGAGTGATTTACTTAGTCAGACTAACGGAAAATGATGTTTGAAGGTTCAATAGCATTAAACAGTAAATTCAGAGAATCAGAAAGCAAGTAGTAAATGGGTTGTGAAGATTATATGAGAGAACAGTTAAAGTTTTGGAGTTATTTATCTTCTGGATTAACTTTTCTTACCAACTATTTTAATCATGCAAGATTCAATTCATGACAAACTATATATGATTAAACCCTAATTCCTTAGTAATTTAGTCTCCTCTAACCTAGTTAACCGCCAATTCCTTGGTCACTTAATTTCAATTAGAGGTTTAAGTCCAATTCTAGTTTATATGCCACAGAAACCCTAATTACCCAAATCTAAGAGAATTATATGTCACGTATCCCGTTAAGTCCAGATAATTAGTGATTTAGGAGAAATTGTTTTCAAGCTATTGTTCAAGCAAATTGCTTTTCCAAGGTTCACAAGAACTCAAATAAAATAAGGGTTATTCTTCCGATCTACCAAAATCCTTAAGATGAAGAACGAAAATAAATTATTGAAATCGAAATCAAAATATTAATTAAAATAGAAGAGTAATAGTATCAAAATATACAATAAACAGAGCTCCTAACCTTAACAGTGGAGGTTTAGTTGCTTATGGCTCAGAGAGAAAATTAGGATTCAGAAAAACTATAAATTGTAGAATGAGGTGCGTAAGAGAAAAGAGAGCCCGAAGGGCTAAATACTTTTCCTTTTATATCAAATCCTAATTAATGTAAAATATATTTTCTAAAACTAAATAATATCTTTTCCTATTGTAAAATAAAATAAAGTTTTAATCAAAATTACTAGAAGATCTCATGCTGGCTTGTGCATAGGCGTGGGGACCACCAACTTTGCTGAACCTGGCGCCAAACTTGGGCTGGGCCAAGTTTAGCGCCACTCCACCCGTGTGGTTATTGTGGTTTTCCTTTCTCTTGGCGCCAAACTTGGAGGATCCCAAGTTTGGCACCACCAAGTCGGTGAAGATGGATGCTTGTGATGATCCTGGTGCCAAACTTGGAGATTGCCAAGTTTGGCACCACTTTGTGGCATTTGGCGCCATTATTCCAAAAGAAAAGTATAGACTATTATATATCGTTGGAAATCTCTGAAAGTTGGCTTTTCAGTGCCGCTGAAATCACATCAATCAAATTTCTATAGCTCAAGTTATGTCCATTGAAGTATGAGGAGGTCACGGTTGACAGCATCATCCACTTTCTTCCTTTTCTTCTACACAAACTCTGTCAAATCCATCCGAATGCTACCTGAAATAAACCAAATTGCACATGATTCAAAGTAGCATTCATAATGGCTTAAAAATACTTAAATCTTGATTAAACTTATAAATTTAAATGCAAATTCACTAGGAAAAGATAGAAAAGATGCTCACGCATCACAACACCAAACTTGAATTATTGCTTGTCCTCAAGCAACCAAAATTAATACAAACTTAGGATATGAATTTACATGAGAAGTGAGTACTCAACTAAGCTCCTGTCTGCCTTAAAGTGGGTTTATAGTTCTGAAACTCTGAATAATTTTGGCATTGCACTATCCTTTGAGTCTGAGGAATGTCACTGTCATTTGGAACTAGAATCCGGATAATATTATAAATTCTCTAGCCTTTTACTTCAGATTAATCCTTGAATACATCAGATTTTCTTTTATTCTTTTTCTTTGGTACTTTGCACCTTGAGTCTAGCCGTGACTTTAAATATTTTGTCTCAAACTTTACTTAACACAAAAACACCACAAGCACTTAACTGGAAAACTCTCTTTGAGTTCTAATTTTTCTTTTAATCACTCCTAGAAAATGGTGCTCAAAGCCTTTGACATGCTCTGTTAGTTACACGTGATCTCGACTCTTAGTACTCTGTCTTAAGGGTCACTTGACATATTCACACCACAAGCATATGGCTAGGAGAACAACTCTTTGAGCTTTTAATCATATTTGACCTTTCTAGCCATTTATGCTCCGAGCCTTGGACCTTGCTTTTCTTTTTGCTGTTTCTGTTGCTTCAAGAATTAAGCTTTTGTTTAATTCAGAGAATTCATAATAGTTCTCTACATTCCTATTCATCATGCATCTACATTTTTTTATCCAAATTCAAATATGCATTGTTCATATCATGCATTCAAAGTCACAGATAAATACCACCACATCTAAGTAAATAAGACTACTCTTAAACATAGGCTCAATTTCTCATGCAATACATCACTTATTTTCTTTTTCTTTTTAGATTCAAGCTTAGTGAGCAGTACATGAGACATCCTTTCAAATTAAGCTCAAACGACTGAATCAAACTAAAAACTAAGAAATTGAAAATACTAAAGATCATGCATGGAATCAAATCAACAGAAAACAGGAATATAACATATTAGGAATGGAAGA
This sequence comes from Arachis hypogaea, assembly GCF_003086295.3. Taxonomy (NCBI): domain Eukaryota; kingdom Viridiplantae; phylum Streptophyta; class Magnoliopsida; order Fabales; family Fabaceae; genus Arachis; species Arachis hypogaea. The sequence continues at coordinate 13,388,693 of NC_092040.1, forward strand.
AAAATAGGAAGTGAAAAAGGAATTAAACCACTTCAGTTGCCCCGGTGGCCATCTTATTCCTCAGGCTATGCTCCTCCGTGAAGATGATTCACCTCCCTTTGGTGCCATTGATGATAAGATAAACAAAGAGCGTGCTCTACAATACCAAACTTAAAAATTTGCTTGTCCCTAAGCAAAGAAAAACTGTTCCTATTTTACACACTCTACATGATCAAAACACACTTAAAAAGAAGAAAGACTATAAGAAATTAAAACAATCTAAATAAATAGAAAATATAAGGATACAGAATATTGGGTTGCCTCCCAACAAGCGCTTCTTTAATGTCACTAGCTTGACACTTGATTGTCAAATTTTCTTCCTTTTCTTCTAATTGGTTAAAAGAAATGACCCCAAGGGAGGAGAGGCAAAAATTAGTGCCCTCAGACTTGAATTCCTCCTAACAAGTTTTCTTTTATTGTTCTTAGCTTGATTCACCTTGCTTATTGGGTTAGAGATTAGATTGCTTTTTGTTGACCTCTTTTTCATAGATATTGTCTTTTGTTTCTTAGTCACAAGCCCCCTTTTTGTGCTTTCCTTGATGGCGTTCACCTCTCTGCTTTCAGGACTTGGGGGTTGTGTGATGGGTGGAGTGTACTCTTTATCAAGAACTTCTTGAATTGGTAGTTCAATGAACTCACCATCTATGCCACTCTTTGCTTCATTAGAGTGTACATTCCCATAATTGTTTTTCTCCCTTACAACCTCCTTTTTCATTAGGGTTTTACTTGGTACAGGGGCCTCTTATTCTTGCTCTTCTAATTTCTCATTTGCACCCACAACTTGGTATTCATCCTTCTTGCTAAACACTACTCTAGTCCTCAAGCTTATGGCATTGTATTCTTCCCCTAACCTAGGGAAGACATTGGTATGTTTCTCAGCAGAATGTTATGCCATTAGGCTCATTTGAACTTCTAGATTTCTTCTTGAGACTTTTCTATTTTCAATCCTTTCTCTGACCTATTCCCTTAAGAACTCAATGAGTTGGCCAGTTGAGGCACATGTCTGGGAGAGTTGTTCTGGTACAAACACCAGATAGGACTTTTGATGAGCTTGTAGAGGTGCATAGATTGTGGTGAAATTGTTTGGAGGGAATTGATATGGATTTTGTGAGTTATGAAATTAATTTTGTGAATTTTGAAAGGAGTTTATGCATAGTAGAGTGAGTTTTGTGGGTGGTGAAATGAACTATATGGGTTTTGAAATGAATTTTGTGTTGAGGCATACTCAAGTAGTGAAGAATTTTGATATGAAAAATTAGGAGGTGTGATTGGGCAATTTTGCATAAATGTGTCCAGAGATTATGGCTCTTGATGGATAAGTTATGTGACATTAAAATCTTTTTGATCTTGACCTTGCCAACCAAAATCTGGGTAGTTCCTCCATCCACAATAATATGAATCACTCCTTGGGTGTGAGTAGTAACCCATGTGATCTCTGTCCATTATTTTTCTTAGTACAAAATACCAAACAAAATTAATGCACCATATGGTAAGTAGGAAAGCAAAGAAGAAAGAACATATTTTTTAAAAGAAATAAAATAAAGAATAATAACAATAAAAAAAATTGAAAATAAATGAGATGAAGTGAATTAAAAATTCAAAAATTAAACAAAGAAAAATACTATTATTTGGAAAAATATTTTTAAAAGAAAAATTACTACAGGGACACCAAACTTAATTTCAAAAATTAAGGAAAGATTTATGATGCAAAATTCAAAAATTAAAGCTAAAAATTAAAAAAATTAAAGATAAAATGCCTAATCTAAGCAATCAAACAACTAATAGTTGTCAATCACAGTCAGTACCCGGCAATAGCACCAAAAAACTTGGTGCAGAATTTATAACCCACAAACTAACCGGCAAGTGCACCGGGTTGTACCAAGTAATACCTCAGATGAGTGAGAATCGATCCCACGAGGATTGATGGATTAAGCAACAATGGTTGAGTGATTTACTTAGTCAGACAAACAGAAAATGATGTTTGAGAGTTCAATAGCATTAAACAGTAAATTTAGAGAATCAAAAAGCAAGCAGTAAACGGGTTGTGAAGATTACATAAGAGAATAGTTAAGATTTCGGAGTTATTTATCTTATGGATTAACTTTTCTTACCAACTATTTTAATTATGCAAGATTCAATTCATGGCAAACTATATATGACTAGACCCTAATTTCTTAGTAATTTAGTCTCCTTTAACCTAGTTAACCGCCAATTCCTTGGTCACTTAATTTATATTAGAGGTTTAAGTCTAATTCTAGTTTATATGCCACAGAAACCCTAATTACCCAAATATAACAGGATTATATGTCACGTATCCCATTAAGCACAGATAATTAGTGATTTAAGAGAAATTATTTTCAAGTTGTTGTTCAAGTAAATTTCTTTTCCAAGGTTCACAAGAACACAATTAGAATAAGAGTTATTCTTCTGATCTACCCAAATCTTTAAGATGAAGAACGAAAACAAATTCTTGAAATTGAAATCAAAACATTAATTAAAATAGAAGAGTAATAGTATCAATCTATACAATAAACAGAGCTCCTAATCTTAACAGTGGAAATTTAATTGCTCATGGCTTAGAGAGAAAACTAGGATTCAGAGAAACTGTAAACTGTAGAATGAGGTGCGTAAGGGAGAAGAGAGCCTGAAGGGCTAAATCTTTTCCCTTTTATATCAAATCCTAATTAACATAAATATATTTTCTAAAACTAAATAATATCATTTCCTATTGTAAAATAAAATAAAGTTTTAATCAAAATTACTAGAAGATCTCGTGCTGGCTTGTGCATAGGCGTGGGGATCACCAACTTTAGTGAACCTGGCGCCAAACTTGGGTTGGACCAAGTTTGGCGCCACTCCGCCCGTGTGATTATTGTGGCTTTCTTTGCTCTTGGCGCTAAACTTGGAGAATCCCAAGATTGGCGCCACCAAGTCAGTGAAAATGGATGCTTGTGATGATCCTAGTGCCAAACATGGAGGTTGCCAAGTTTGGTGCCACTTTGTGACATTTGGCGCCATGATTCCAGAAGAAAATTATAAATTATTATATATCATTGGAAAGCGTTGGAAGTTGTCTTTTCAATGCCACTAGAACCACATGAATCGGACCTCTATAGCTCAAGTTATGTCCGTTGAAGTATGAGGAGGTCAGGGTTGATAGCATCATCCACTTTCTTCCTTTTCTTCTACACAAACTCTGTCAAATCCGTCCGAATGCTATCTGAAATAAACCAAATTACACACGACTCAAAGTAACATCTATAATGGCTTAAAAATACTTAAATCTTGATTAAACTTACAAATTCAGATGCAAATTCACTAGGAAAAGATAGGAAAGATGCTCACGTATCACTCCTCCATAGAAACATGTCTTCTGAGCCTATGCTTTATGTTAGTTGTAACCTTAGGCTCGAAGTATGAGAAAAAGGGTTCAGGATCCGCCTAATTAAAATATGTGAAAATACTCTTAAAGTAGTCCTCAGCTACCTTAGCAATATCAGTATTGGTTGTTGTCATATCCCTATTATCCCTCTGCAGATGCCATATTTTATTTCTTCTGGTTATAGATTTAAATTTCTGATGGAAGAAGTTTGTATTTTGGTCTCCTTCCTTTAGCCATTTAATTCTAGATTTGTCTTTCCAATAAAATTCCTCGTATATACTTTTTCAAGACGCTGTTCAAGCTTAAGTAATTCATTGTCTCCCATGATGCGTGATGTTTGTTTTTGTCCTAGAAGAGTAGTAACTTCTACAATCTCCTTTTTAGAATTAATAGAGCTATTCTTTTGCCAGAGAACCAATCGGTGTCTAACCAATTTAAGCTTTTGAAATAATTTGAACATCGATGAACCTTCTATAACTAAGTTCCAAACCTCGCTGATGAAGTTACGAATTTATTCTTCACCACACCAATAGGATTGAAACTTGAATATCCTCTTTGATCTCTCTGGTTGGTAGTTAATGTCCAAAAGGAGGGAGCGTAATAAAAAAACTGTCTCTTATAGTCTAAAAACCGTGAGATAAGAGTATAATTGGGATCAAAATTTACACCAAGCACTCTATCAAGCCTTTCCTAAATTAGTTCGCCTTTCTTGAGTCTGTTACTCCAATACTCCAAGTAAATGGTCTATCCACCTTTCCCAAATCAATCAACTAGTTATCTTCAATAAAATAATTAAAGACAGCAACACAAGAATGACATTTGGATTACCACCAGGTTTCACACCTTGATCAATAATGAATTGTAATCACCAACAATAACCGATTTATCTTGGAGTTAGGAGAGCACTAAATAGATTTCTTGGAACTGGGATAGCTGAATATTCTCATTGTAATTTAAATAAATGCCTACAAAGTTTCATTCAATATTGAGAGGGACATATTTTATCAAAGCAATAATATAGAACTCAAAACAACTGAAAATCTGAACAACAAAATCATCTTTCCATGCCAACACAAGTCCATCTGCACTATTAGACGGATAAACAATTTGCCAATTAGAGTAGTCATAAGCCCTGAATTTTCTTTCCCCCTGTCGAGATTGGTTTTTTGTTTCATAAACTCCGACAATTCCACAATAACATTCCCATGCTGGGGTGCCATTGACCAGCTGGCACCCTCTACCCTCCACCCTTTGGTAAGCAATTAGCTCTTGTTCAACACACATATTCTTGGCCACAAGCTCTATACATGCCTCCAGTTCTTTAGCGAAGTCTTCTTCGATCGCAAACACCAATTCCTCTTCTTCTTCCATGCTCCGTGGATTTGGATATAGATTTACTCCCTTTTGGGTCTATGATACGAATGAGGATGTGATGATAGAATAAGAGAAAGATAAGAAAAATAAAAAAATGGGAAAAGAAGGAAAAAGTTGTAATGAATGGATTAAGATGAAAAAAGGATTCGGAAGAAAAAAAAAAAAAGAGAACTCTGCACTTCTGCTTTGAATTTGGACAGGCTGGACTCCCGGATCTTTCAAAATATTAAGAGAAAAAAAAAGAAAAATAATAACATTATGTCAGTTGGTACACGAAGGGAGAAAAAAAAGAACAATATAAACATCAAAAGGGCCTTACCCTCTCCATCTCTGCTTTTGATACATTATCGAGACTGTCTTTCGAAACTTCAACTAAGGCAACAGTTATTGCCTTAGCCGGCTTTCTGGGTATTACATATCCCTCAAGTTTCTTAACCTAGAAAAAAAAGCAATAACCAAACTACTCATCTGATATATTCTATTGTTCTTAAAATTGTAAATTTGCAATTAGTTAGAAAACAAAAAAGTGAGTAAAAAAGGCATGAAAGTAAAAAGAATAAAAATTGATAAGAAAGTAAACGTAAATTACTAGGGTTAGTGTATCAACGAAGAACAATCCTCGTCCATTTGATTCCAACAATATGGAAAAGGATCTGAGACTTGAGTTGGAAGAGGACGACTTTGAGGCTCCAAAGAACGGAATCCCCGAACTCATTCTCAATTGTGCCAATCGCCTGCAAGCCGCGGCCTTTACAATTTCCTCAAAAATAAGAAATTGGAAGCGAAGAAGAATTTTCGAGCCCTAAATGTATACACTAATCCCAACTCAGATATAGAAACCTTGTTTTCAACAGAAGGATGGCGGTCTATACATCTTCGCGTTCATTCGATACACTATAAAAAGAAATCCTTGAAGGCTATAATAGACATGAATCAAATGAGGTTGAGAGGCAAAGTTGTATTCATAGGAAAAGCTAAATACAGGAGAGCGTCGGATGTGAGGGACACAAACAAAGTACAGCCACGGGAAAACAATCGAATTGTTACGGATCTTCAAAGGCCACCGGAAAGAGAAGCGAACCAGAAAACATCAACTGTTTCCACTAAAGAATTGGCGAAAGAGAAAACAGTTCAGGATCCACATGAAAATGGGTGGACGAAGAAGGTGGAGATAGCGGTGGCAAAAAAAAATTTGGACTGACTACAGAAAAGTCTTGTAGACGGATCGACGAAAGATATTGACTTTAGGTCATTGAAAGATTCCATTGCAAAGAACTTTCCTCAAATTATTCAGGTGCGTGAAATAGGAGCATATAAATCTCTGTTGACCTTTGAGTTGAATGCGAAAGAGACTTACACTTTCAAAATGAATAGCCTTTTACAATTGTTTCATAGTGTATGGAGATGGGACGAGTCGGAGAAAAGTGAAACTCGAAGAGTGTGGTTGGAGTGTTTCGGGGTTCTATTACATGCGTGGTCTGTGGACACCTTCAGATTATTAGGAAGCCAATAGGGAAAGGTGGTGGAGTGCGATAAAGGGACGGAATTGTGCAGCTCCTTTAGTGTCGGGGAGGTACAAATTGATACCTGTGTGATGGAGGTGATCAATGAATGGGTCCATATTACAATAGGTGCTAGTGGGTTTGATGTTCTGGTAAAAGAGGTGGGACGTGAAACATATGAAGAGAAATGTAAGTTGGAAACTATGGAAGAAGAAGCGGTTAGATGTGAACAACATAAGATATCATTTGCAAGAGACAGTGATGACGTAGCCATATGGTTGAAAAGAACGGCAAATTCAACAAACTATCCAGATCAAGCTGTGGAGGTGGTAATGGAGGGATGGCGGGATGAGGTTGAAGATGAGGCTAGATTGGTAAATTCAGAAATAATTTTGAATGAGTGGAGTTATGAAGATGAAGATGAAAATTGAGTGTTTTGAGTTATGACAATTTTTTACCGAAATCCAACTTCTCCCAACCCAACTTACAAGAGAATGAAGATGAAAATTGAGTGTTTTGGATTATGTTTATTTTGTTTTAGAGATAATAGATATAATTATGTTTTGGATTATGTTTATTAGATATTTATAATTACAAAGACTTTAATGTCTGTGAATATAAAAATTATAATTTGTTTATACTTTTAGAATTATAATAGTTAAAAGTAAAAAATAAAAGAGATTTTTTATGCCTTTATATATATATATATATTTAATAGTTAAAAGTAAAAAAAAAAAGAGGGGATATTTGGCGGGCTTGGCCCGTCGGCCCGCCAGCCCGCCGTTAGGCGGGGCGGGCTGGGATTTTGGGACTGGGTGAGGCTTCTGGCAGGGCGGGGCGGGGTGGGGCGGGCTTCCCCGCTTGCCACCCCTATCCTAGTCTCCTCTAAAATTTATTAACTGCCAATTCCTTGGTCAATTAATTCCAATTAGAAGGTGATGATCGAATTCCAATTTATATGCCATAAGAATCCTAGTTATCCAAAAATAAGGGGATTATATGTCACGTATCCCGTTAAATACAAACAATTAGAAATTCAGGATAATATGTTTTCAAGCTGTTGTTCAAGTAAAGAGCTTTTCCAAGTTATACAAGAACTCAGTTAGAACATGAGTCATACTTCCGTTCCACCCAAATTCATAAAATAAAGAACGAAAATAATTATTGAAATATAAATCAAAACATGAATTAAATTAGAAAGATCAAATGAATCAATCCATACAAATAGACAGATCTCCTAACCTTAACAATGGATGATTAGTTACTCATAGTTCAGAGAAGAAAATAAGGATTCTGGTAAAATGTACAGAGTTCCAATCTGATGGCCTCCAAAGTTAACTAATGGAATCCTTTTTTATAACTAATCCTAATAAATTTAAAATCTAATTATCTAAAATTAAAAATAATATCTTTTCCTATTTTAAAATCAAAATTGAATTTAAATCAGAATTAACTAACTACTCCGCGTCTTGTAACGTGGGGACCACTTGGCTTCACTGGATCCGTGCCTAACTTGTGTGCTAAAATGGCATTTTTTGCGTTTTTTGCATGTGGCGCATGTCACGCGTATGCATCAGTCACGTGTACGCGTCGATGGTCTTTTTCGCAAGTCACGCGCACGCGTCGCTGAGCAAATCTTCAAATCACGCGTATGCGTCAATCACGCGCACGCGTCGCCATGGAAAGCTCCAAATCACGCGTACGCGTCAGTCACGAGTACGCGTCGCTCCTCGCTGCGATCTCCTATTATTCTTGTGCTGCAGAAACTCTATTAAATCCAGCCGAATGCTACCTAAAATAAACAAAATTGCAAAAGACTCAAAGTAGCATCCGTATTGGCTAAAAGATAATTAATTCTTTATTAAACTCAACAAATTAGATATAAATTCACTAGGAAAAGATAGGAAAGATGCTCACGCATCACAACACCAAACTTGAATTGTTGCTTGTCCTCAAGCAACCAAAACTAATATAAGCTTAGGATGTAAATTTGCATGAGAATGAGAATTCGATTAAGCTCATATCTCTTCTTATAGTGGGGTTTACAACTGCAATCCTGAATAGTTTTGGCATCTCACCCTCCTTTGAATCAGAAGAATGTTATTGTCATCTGGAATTAGAATCCGGATAATATTATGAATTCTCTGATCTTTTATAATTCAATTTAATCCTTGAACATATCAATTTTTCTTTGGTGCTTTGCACCTTGAGCCTAGCCGTGACTTTAAATATTTTGTCTCAAGCTTTACTTGACACAGAAACACCACAAGCACTTAACTGGGGAACTCTCTTTAAGTTCTAAATATTTTTATTTTTATTTTTATTTTTTTATTTTTTTTTCCTAGACAGTGGTGCTCAAAGCCTTTGGCGTACTCTGCAATTGATCTCGACTTTAAATATTTTGTCTCAAGGATTACTTGACACAAGAACACCACAAGCATGTGACTAGGGAAACAACTCTTTGAGCTTTTAATCATGTCTGACCTCCCTAATCATTGATGCTCAGAGCCTTGGACCTTGCTTTTATTTTTCTTTTGCTGTTTCTTTTGCTTCAAGGATTAAACTTTCATTAATTTCAGAGAACTCATAATAATTCTCTAAATTTCTGTTCCTTGTACATCAACATTCTTTGATTCAAATTTAAATATGCACTGTTCATGTCATGCATTCAGAATCCCAGAAAATACCACCACATTTAAGTAAATAAGACTACTTTTAAAATTAACTCAATTTCTCATGCAATACATTACTTTTGTATTTTTTATTTGAATTCAAGCTCACTGGGTAATACATGAGACATCTTTTTAGAATTAAAGCATTTAAGGAAAAACTAAACTAGACCTAGGATCCTTACTAATGAAGGATCATGCAACAGACAAAGCAAAATAGCAGAAAACCGGAAGATAACATAGAAAAAGAGGGGAGGAATAAAAAATATGAAAGGAACTCAACCACCTTAGTTATCCTAGCGGTCGCTTTATTCTTCAGGTTGTGCTCTTCCGTAAAGATGATTCGCCTCCCATTTGGTGCCATAGGAATAAACAGAAAAACCCTTAAGCGGAGCGTCAACACCAAACTTAAAGGTTTGCTTGTCCTCAAGCAAAAAAAAGAACTAAAAATAGAAAGAGACAAATATTATGATGAAAAAAAAAAGAAAAGGATAAAAGAACAAGAGAGAATTAGGATTGGGAGAGGGGGAAAGAAAAAATAAAAACTGGGCGGCGAACTATAGTGGAGTTGTGCGGCGCAGGCGACGACGCGTAAGCGTCAGGCATGCATCCGCGTGCCCCGGGGTTTTACGCGATTCGCGCGAAGGCAGCCGCGCGCACGCACAACTCTCTGTTCGCGTGGCTTAGGTACCAATATTTTCATACGACGTGTTTGCGTCATGCACGTGCACGCGTGGATGAACATTTGTGCAAATAACGCGCACGCGTCAGGGACGCGTACGCGTTGTTAATTTTGTGCGTCTTGCACACTTCCAGCCCCAAACCAGCATAAGTCTCTACCCAAACACATATTTACGTCAAATTTCAAGGTCACACGTACGCGTCACTGACGCACACGCATGGAAGGTGAAAAGTGCAAACGACGCGCACGCGTGGGTTACGCGTATGCGTGATGTGGCTTGTGCTTCTAGCATGCTTCCAGCACTACTCCCGCTCAACTCTCTGTCAAATTTTATTTTTTTCACACACATGCATATGACGCGTACGCATCAGCGACGCTTGTGCGTCGTGTGCTCCTCTTCTCTTTTTTTTATTTTTTTATTATCTGGTTCCTGTTCTAAAATAGTTGCGTGATCAGAAAATTATTAAGAACTCAATAAAAATCGATTAGGTAAGAAAACTACTACTACGAAAAACAACTAAGAATGAAAAGGAACGATCATACCACGGTGGGTTGTTTCCCACCAAGCACTTTTACTTAAAGTCCTTAAGTTGGACATGTGGTGAGCTCCTTGTCATGGTGGCTTGTGCTTGTACTGATCCAGGAATCTCCACCAAAGTTTGTAATTCCAATGGCTATCGGGATCCCAAACTAGGCGCCTAACGCCTTCGAGCAAGTTGAAGCAAGTGACAAGACCCAAAGGGTGTTGATTGTGGGAATGAATTCCAGGATCCCAAACTTTGCCTTTACACCCGTCTTCTTGTTGTTCACCATTGTTCCCATCGGGTGGCAAGCAATCTGAATTCTCACAGAGACATCCAAACAACCGTCTAGACCCATTCAATTGAGCTCTACACCAATTCTTGCACTTCAATTTGGAGCATGCAACCATATTGAACCTTGCTTGACAACTCTTACCACTAACCATCTTCCTTTTACTCTTAATGCCACAAAGAGCTCTAAGTTGACCATCTGTCTCCGGTAGCTCATATTCAAGTGGGAAAGTAAGGGTTAAGGATAGGAACTTTACCCACTTAAATGTTGTATTGGATGGTGATGGCTTTGGAAGAGGTCTTGCAAGCTCCACTCCCTTGTGTTCTTCTTTGAATTCTTCTACCTCTTTGCAAGCTTCCTCAATTTCAACCTCTTCCTCTTGGTAGCTTTCTTCTAATTCAATCTCTTCTTCATTGCTTACCAAGGGCATGAGAGGTTGTGCATCTTCCTCTTCTTCCATATGTGAGGGGTGGAAAGTTCTCTAATTCACTAGAGTATAAACTCCTTTGATTGGTTTTCTCACTTTCTTTCATAGGATCTTGCATTGTATCTCTTGGAAAGGAATTTTCTTGTTCTTCTTCCTGGTTCTTGATCATCGTTTGCACATATTTCTCTACATTTTTGACACTTGTCTTTATATCATGTAGGCATTCTTTCATGAGAAGCTCAAGATCTTATGGTATTTGAGATGAATAAGGAGATGGTGGCTCTTGATATGCATAAGAAGGAGATGATGGTTCTTGATAAGTGTAAAAAGAGGATGGTTCTTGGTATGAATAGGGAGGAGGTGGTTCTTGATATGAATATGGAGGTGGTGGCTCTTGATAGTTGGAACATGGAGCATTGAAGTTTCTTTAGTTTTGACTTTGCCAACCAAAATTTGGATAGTTCCTCCATCCACCATAATATGAATCACTACTCGGGTGTGAGTAGTAACCCATGTGATCTCTCTCCATTATTTTTTCTTAGCACAAAATACCAAAAAAGATTAAACGCACCATGTGGTAAATAGGAAAGCAAAGAAGAAAGAACAGAATTTTAAGAATTAAAATAAAACTAACTAGGAAATACCAAACTTAATTTCAGAAATTAAGAAAAATATTGGTGCTATTTATTTATTTAATTCTTTTTCTTTTTTTTCGAAATTTTTTTAATAAAATTTAAATAAAATTAAAACTAAAATGCCTAATCTAAGCAGTCAAACAACTGATAGTTGTTAATCACTATCAATCCCCGGCAACGGCGCCAAAAACTTGGTGCGGTGTTTTACACCCACAAACTAACCGGCAAGTGCACCGAGTCATACCAAGTAATACCTTACGTGAGTAAGGGTCGATACCACGAGGATTGATGGATGAAGCAACGATGATTGATTGATTGGCTTAGTTAGGCAAGCAGAAAATAGTGTTTGGATGTTCAAAAAGTATTAAACAGTAACTCAGAATATCAAAAGAATAGACAAATAATTAAGTTGGGAATAAATTACGGAGAAACAGTTAAGGCTTCAGAGTTATCTATTTTCTGGATTGATTTTTCTTACTAACGATTTGAATCATGCAAGATTTAATTCATGGCAAACTATATGTGACTAGACCCTAATTCCTTAGACCTTCCTAGTCTCCTCTAAAATTCATTAACTGCCAATTTCTTGGTCAATTAATTCCAATTAGAAGGTGATGATCAAATTCCAGTTTATATGTCACAAGAATCCTAATTATCCAAAAATAAGGGGATTATATGTCACATATCCCATTAAATACAAACAATTAAAAATTCAGGATAATATGTTTTCAAGCTGTTGTTCAAGTAAAGAGCTTTTCCAAGTTATACAAGAACTCAATTAGAACATGGGTCATACTTCCGTTCCACCCAAATTCATAAAATTAAGAACAAAAACAAATATTGAAATATAAATCAAAACATGAATTAAATTAGAAAGATCAAATGAATCAATCCATACAAATAGATAGAGCTCCTAACCTTAACAATGGAGGATTAATTATTCATGGTTCAGAGAAGAAAATAAGGATTCTGGTAAAATATACAGAGTTCTAATCTGATGGCCTCCAAAGTTAACTAATGGAATCCCTTTTTATAACTAATCCTAATAAATTTAAAATCTAATTATCTAAAATTAAAAATAATATCTTTTCCTATTTTAAAATCAAATTTGAATTTAAATCAGAATTAACTAACTACTCCGTGTCTTGTAACATGGGGACCACTTGGTTTCACTGGATCCGCGCCTAACTTGGGTGCTAAAATGGGGCCCAGAAATCACCCCCGGCTTTTTCTGCGTTTTCTGCACGTGGCATACGCGTCGATGGTCTTTTTCGCAAGTCACGCGAAAGCGTCGGTCACGCGCACGCGTCGCTGAGCAAATCTTCAAATCACGCGTACGCGTCAGTCACGCGCATGTGTCGCCATGGAAAGCTCCAAATCACGCATACGCGTCAGTCACGCGTACGCATCGCTCCTCGCTGCCATCTCCTTTTGTTCTTATGCTGTAGAAACTCCATCAAATCCAGCCGAATGCTACCTAAAATAAACAAAATTGCAAAAGACTCAAAGTAGCATCCATATTTGCTAAAAGATAATTAATTCTTTATTAAACTCAACAAATTAGATGAAAATTTACTAGGAAAAGTTAGGAAAGATGCTCACGCATCAATAAGCCACTCAGACATCAACCGAGGCCGTTCAGAAGTCTTGACTCATGGTTTACGCATGAGGGTTTCCTGAGGATGGTAAGGGAGGAATGGAGAGGTTTAGGAGACGTGCAATTCACGGATAAATTGAAGGCTTTGACAATTCCACTAGGGAGATGTCATAAAGCCAATTTTGGAGACATGGACAAGAAGATTCTAAAGTTTGCAGAAGAGATTAAGAAGATTGATGACATGGTGGGTGAAGGAATTTATGATGGAATGTTGGAGGCAAGAAAGAGGGCGCTTGTAGCTTACTGTGAGAAACGGTATGTGAGAAAAGAACTACATTGGAAACAGATGTCGCGCCCAAGACATGTGAGGGACATTGATAAGAACACGAGGTACTTCCATAACCTAGCTTCGGCGAGAAGGAGAAACAACAGGATTGATGCATTGGTCATTAATGGAAGATTGATAAGGAATCAAGCTAGGATTAAGATTGCGATTAGGAATTTCTACAAGGAAATGTATCACCAAGAGAAGTCTCCAATGGTGGGGTTCAGAGACGGGCTGGTGGAAATGGTCAGTGAAGAGGATGCTTTGACTTTGGAGATGCAACCGACCACTGAGGAGGTTAGGGAAGCAATTTGGGATTGTGAATCTTCTAAGGCTCCCGGAAGTGATGGGTACAACATGAACTTCATCAAGAAGTGTTGGGATGAAATTAGTCCTAAGTTTACGGCAACGGTGTTGGATTTTTTCCAGTCTTCTAGGCTACCAGCGGATGCCAATCTCACCTGGGTGGCACTGGCACCAAAGTTTACGAGGGCAAAGAAAATAAAAGATCTTAGGCTAATTAGCATGGTAGGGAATGTGTGTGTATAAAGTCATCTCGAAGATGTTGGTTAGGAGAATGCGAGCGGTAATGCCAGGACTAGTAGGTGAGACACAAAGTACTTTTGTAAAAGGACGAAAGATGCATGATGGGGCTCTTATTGCTTGCAAAACAGAACAATGGATTAAAAGGACGAAAAAGGAAGCGGTGATAATAAAGTTAGATTTCCAGAAAGCTTATGATAGAGTCAAGTGGAGCTTTGTGGATCTTGCGATGCAGAAGATAAGATTTGGACGGAGATGGAGAGGGTGGGTCATGGAGTGTGTCAGTACATGTTCCATGTCGGTATTGATAAACGGGTCACCTTCTGAGCCATTCAAGATGGAAAGGGGTCTTCGGCAAGGTGATCCACTATCTCCATTTTTATTTGTACTTGTTGTGGATGTACTACAGAGGATGTTTGGGTAGGCGGTTAGAAACGGCCGCATATCTCCGTGATAAATCCCTGTTTTATGATTCATCTTGTGCTTAAATTGAGTGTTTTTTTATCAGATCTTCACCCACTTATTCATGTAAATTGCATGGTTTTACTATTCCTTCCTTGTTTTATGATATATGAGAAAACATGTTTCCTATGCTTTAAAAATATTAAATTTAATTATCCTTTATTACCACTCGATGCCGTGATTTGTGTGTTAAATACTTTCAGGATTTTTAGGACATGAATGACTTAGAGGATGGAAAGGAAACATACAAAAATGGAAGGAAAAGCATAAAATGGAGTTTTTGAAGAAACTGGAAGCGACGCGAACGCGTGGACAACGCGGACGTTTGCTTAGCGCAAAGAGCATTGACGCGAGCGCATGGATGACGCAAATGCATGACTCGCGCGAAACACAACTGACGCGGACGCGTGACTGACGCGACCGCGTGGAAGAGCAAAACTCCAGACGACGCAACCGCATGACCCACGCGGACGCGTGAGATGCATGATCTGCAGAAAATACAGAATGCGCTGAAGATGATTTTGGGCCGCATTTTGATCCAGATCCAAGCCCAGAGAATACAGATTAAAGGCTATAAATTGGGGAATCCATCAATTAATCTAGGTCATCAGAACATATATTCATACATAGTTTTAGGATTTAGATGTAGTTTTTAGAGAGAGAGGTTCTCTCCTCTCTCTTAGAATTAGGATTAGGATTAGGATTTCATCTTCTTCAATCACAGGTTCAATATTCCTTTTATTTACTTTCTCAATTTAGTCTATGAACTTTTCATGTTTAGATTGATTTCCTAATTAATACAATTTGAGGTATTTCAGACTTATGATTGTTTTCTCTAATTTATGTTATTCATGCTTGGGCTCTATCCAAATTATTTTTATTTGAGTAGGTTTTATTCTCTTTTGGCTCTGGTTAAGTAATTGGTAACACTTAAGTTATCAAACTCAGAAGTGGTTGAAATTGGCAATTGCTAATTAATTTGGATCGCTCTAAAAGTTGACTGAAACTCGAGGATCAATTTAATTAGTCAACTTGACTTTCCTTTATCTACTAAGGGATAATTAAGTGGGATTAAAATCCAATTCTCAGCACACCTGATAAGGATAACTAGGATAGAAATTCCAATTCTCATACCTTGCCAAGGGTTTTCTTGGTTATTGATTTACTAATCCCTGCAGTTCATTTCTCTTGTTCAAAACCTTTTCAAAACCCAAAAACAATGTTTTCCATAACCAATAATAAAACACACCTCCCTGTAATTCCTTGAGAAGACGACCCGAGGTTTGAATACTTCGGTTATTTATTGGGTTTGCTTAAGTGACAACCAAAACTTTTGTAAGAGAGGAATTTTTGTCGATCTAGAAGCTATACTTACAACGGGAATTTATTTGTGAAAACTCTAGATCGCGCGAGAGTTTGTTCTTCAAAATGGCGCCGTTGCCGGGGAATTGCAAACGTGTGCCTTATTATTGGTTATTGTAAATATTTTTCTTTTACTTGTTTATTTGTTTTTGTTTCCCCTTCTTATTTCTAATAGCTACTATGAGTTCTCACCTCTCTCGCTTTGAGTTTGGTTCTAATTTTGTTGAAAGGAATGGAAGCTATAACAGGAATATGCATCACGGTCTAAGCAATCAAAGATGGATGGAGCCAAGAGGATATGATCAACCCTTTAAGCAATAACACCTTCCAAGATATCATGGACAAGGACCATTCCACAATGCATACCAAGCTGATAGATATGGTGGACCCCCTGGTAGTTACCAACAAGCCCCACCCCGTGCTCATAGACCATCCTCTCAACATAGCTTCGAATCACCACACTCACAAGCTCCTTTTCACCATTCACCACCGTATGATCCTTATCCGCCCCAATTCCAATCCAATTACTCCCTAGAACCACCACTTCCCCATGTACCATGTCCATATCCATCACCTCAAGAATCACAGGCTTGCTTCGAAGAATCAGTAGATCAATTTCATGCAACCCTTCATCAACTGGAGCAAGCAATAAATCAATTATCTTCCAGACGTTCAAACACTCAAGGAATCCCCATGGCTTCATGTGGAGAATCTAATGAAGGACGTAGTACGAAGGAGACACTAGAGACTCCAGTGAACAGTAAGGAGCATGACCTTGTTCTGGAACAAGTGGAGGAAGCCCAAACTATCCAAGAAGAAGAAGTACTGGTTGAAGACTTAGGAGACGCTGAACCCCCATGGGATTCCAGAGTTGTGGGAAATTCCGTCAAGGACGTTACAATTGATGCTAAGGAGGATAGTGCACAACCCCCAAGGCAGCTACTTCATGAAGAACTGGACGGAACAACTCCAGACGCAAGTCTCCTTGAGAATGATAATCACGAGTCAAGTTCTCTTAGTAATGAACTTGCAACCGCAAGTGAATTCTTTGAGCTAGAAGAATATTTCCCAAGTGAATACGAAGATGATGCAGAGGTAGACTTTTCTCAACCTCCCAATTATAACTCAAGTGATGGGAAAGATGTCAAAGACTTTAATCAAGACATGGTTGACATTGAAGAAGTTTGCAAAGAAGTGGAAGAATTTACAGAAGAACACAAGGGAGTAGAGCTTACAAAACTACTGGAAACACCTATCCCAAGGCCATTACCACCCAATACAAACTTCAAGTGGGTAAAATCCTTAGCTTTTATCTTTACGTTTCCACTTGAATATGGTTTACTTGAAACAGATGGCCAGCTCAGAGCTCTTTGCGACTTTAAGAGTAAAAGGGAAAGGACTCGCACTCAGAGCTGGTATGCGAGATTCAATGAGGTTTCACACTTCAATTTAAAGTGCAAGGATTGGTGTCAAGCTCAACTGAAAGGATCTCGGAAGCTGTTTGGTCACTGCAGTAAGAATTCAGATTGCTCACCACCCAGCTGGAAAAATGCAGATCAAGACAAACACGGGTGTAAAAGTAAGGTTTGGGATCCTGGAATCTATTCTGACATTCAATACACCGGGAGCATAGAACCCTATTTGAAACTGCTCCAAGGCTTTACGTGCCTTGTTTGGGACCCCGGAGGATGCTGGAATTCTAAACATTGGTGGAGATTCCTGGATGAATTCAAGCATAAGCCACCATAACAGGAAGCTCATCAAATGTCCAACTTAAGGACCTTAACTAAAAGTGCTAGGTGGGAGACAACCCACCGTGGTATGATCGTTCCTCTTCTATTTTAGTCTGTTTTTAAATTTTGATTGAACCTGGAATTGTACATAACATTCATTGCATTCTGCATTCTGCATACTGCAAAAAAAATCACCTCACGCGAGCGCGCAGGCCACACGTGGGCGTGGAATGGAAATCGGCGTAAAGATCTAACACCCAGAGAGTTGGGCTAGAATCGTGCGGCTGGTATGCGTTTAGCACAAAACGGCTCACGCGTTCGCGTTCCTGACGCGAACGCGTCAATCGCATAACACTCATCCCACGCGAAAGCGTGAGCGACGCGTCCGCGTCGCATGAATATTATGGCCCCCTAAATGGAAACAGAGAGTTGCGCCAAAACGATGCTGGAACTGTGCGTCTAGCACAATTCACAGCAACGCGTTCGCGTGCCTCACGCGTCTGCGTCACCCTTCTTTTACCCAACTTACCGATCGTGTCCATCACGCGACCACGTCAACCCTTTTCACCCTAATCACGCGAACCCTAGCCCGTCGCGCCCCCATTACCCCCTCCTTCTCCTTCCCCCTCTGCAACCATCCATCACCTCGAGCCGCCCAAACCGCCGCCGCGCCGAGCCACCCACACCGTCACACCACCCCGCGATCCCTGCTCCCCCTCCTTCTTCTTTTGTCTCCTCTTTTTTCTCCCCCCTTCTTCCTCCCTTCCACTACCTTCACTGCCGCGCCGCCTCCCTGAGCAGAGCACCACCGCGCCGCCTCCCATCCCCGCAGACCACCACCGCCCCCCAACAACCTTCGCCCCCCCTCCGCCTTCTTTCCCCCTCCCTCAACCTAACCTAGTACTACACCCCCTGCCCCCATCCGGCCACCGCCGTGCAGCCACCAGTGCCACTACTCCCCTCTCTGTTTCGTATTCTAATCCTACCCGAACACCGATTTATCTTTCATCAATAGTTAGTTGCATATTTTTTCAGATTCTGTTCAAATTAGGATAGTTAGAGATGCATGATTGTAGTGGATTCTAGGTGGTTAGGTAGTTAGGATGTGGTTAGTGGATTTAGGCCTGATAATTATGCCGTTCTTGATTACCTGTTTTATCTATTTCGCAATTTTGATCTAGCTGTGATAATAATTCTGTTCATATACTGTTCTTCATATTTCATGCTGCTATTTACTGTTCCTATATTTGTGATTTTTTGCAGCATTATTTAACTTTTATATGAACTATTTTTCTTGCTATTTATTACCTAGGACCATCCAATTTTAGCCGAAATGCTGCCCAATTTTCTGTAAATTATTTCATTTTTTTCCATTCATGTATTGGTTTTGTCAAATTTTGAATTTTGCCCTAGTTGGCTACAACCAAACCAATTCATGAATGCACGGGCTAGCATTCTTATTCCATTTGATTCCCTGGTTAATAATTTGCATTATTCATGATTTCACTCTGCTTTTCCACTTCCCTTATCTATATGAATTATCATCTATAAGCTGCAAACCTTGCTTGAATATGAGTTGATTATTCTTTCAATTTGTGAATCTCTTGTTAACTAGGAAACCCTTTATCATGCCAATTCCTTTAACTGTCTTTTTACTAACTCACTATTTTTACTTTTTAACTTCCTCTTTACCTACTAACCACTTTAACTTTCCAACTTCTCTTTTTTAGCTGATCACTTTAACTTTCTAACTCAGAGCATGATCATTGTTTTTCCTAATTAACATGACTTCCACTTATCATGTATTTTGGATTGTGATTTCTATTTTCAGACTTTTCCACTTGCGTACAATCCACAATGCACATACATTTAACTCATTTCATGCTTCTCTTACTCTTTTGCCACTCTGTGCTTATATTGCTTTTATTCTATTTGCCTACTTGTTTTCCTGCTTTTATTCTTCCATTATATCCTGGAATTCTTGTTTTTCAGGATGCCTGACCCTCCAAACAAAGGAAAGGGCAAAGCAACCACTGGCAAAAGGAAAAGAGGCGAATTCTCTATGTCCATCCTTGGCATCTTACATGATGATTCCTGGCGGGAGAAGAACTTTATCCCACAGGAAAAAGCTGATCAATTGGTACCTACAGCTGACCCGGTTAAATTTGCAAACAAATACTGTGAGCTAAAATACCCAGTTTTTACCACATCCAGGAACCTATACCTGGAAAGGACACTCAAAATTTCAGAAGAACTCAAGAAGTACACTTCAGACCAAATTAAATAGAGAGGCTGGTTCTTCCTGGAGAGAAACTTGACTGAGATCAACTTATCCTGGATCAGAAAATTCTACTGTAACTACTTTAAGACATCCCTGGATGCAGTACAGCTCAGAGGCAAGCAAATTCTGGTTATTGAGGAAGCAATTGAAGACATCCTCCAGCTCCCACCTAAATCAGATCAGCCAGACGGTTACCAAAGGGCTGAGGAGGATATGAGATTCATGAGATTTGACTGGGATGCAATGAAACGGGCTATAGCTCTTGATCCTACTGTTCTATGGGTCATGGACAAGAGCACAGTGGTACCTAAGGGAATCAGGCTAATATATCTGAATGATGAGGCTCGACTATGGCAGCAGATTCTGAGTAACTACGTAATGCCGAGCCCTCATGAGACAGAGGTGCCAGCTGCTATGATTACCCTCATCTGGTGTGTGATGATGGGTAAGGACCTATATCTGCGCCGCTTCATCCGGCATTACATGACCAGGGTCCATGTCAGAGGCACCCTCCCTTTTCCATTCCTGATTACTCAGTTGGGTTGCCGAGCTGAGGTACCTTGGGAAATTGCTGATGAAAAGCCATCCGCCGCGGACTGTAGGAAGATCATCCCTCACAGTAGAAAGTTTCAGGCTCTTGGCTACCAACCTCCGTTTCTCACTGACTCTGCTGAGGCAGCTACATCTTTGGCTGCCCCGTCAGCATCCACTGCCCTAGCTCCATCCACTGCACCTCCACCTGCTCCTGAGCCCGTTTATCGTCTGGTGCACCGACTCTTTGACCGCCTAGACCAGATGGAGCGCCGCCACCAGCAGCAATTTGAGAGATCTGAACGTCGCAACAGGCGACGTTATAGGAGGTCTGAGCGTTGCCACAAGCGACGCTATGAGCACCTCAAGATGATGATCCGATTCGGTGGCGACATTCCCTCCGAGCCCAACACACCATCAGACACATCTGAGGATGAGGCGAGCGATCATGAGGAGGAAGCACATACCCGGGCTGAGCAAGCAGTACCTGAGCAGGCTGCACCACACCATGAGGAGCACCACCACCTACAGGCCGCAGATCCGGAGATTCCTCTACAGACAGAGCCTCTGCTTCAGCAGACCGCTCCTCCTATACTCACAGGGACTGCGGACCCTCAGCCTACCTCCGAGACACCAGCAGCCCATCTTTCCGGAGTGACACGTCTTCACACCCAGTTTGAATGAGCATCGAGGACGATGCTATTATTTAAGTGTGGGGAGGTTCCCATCTCTGGCATATTTTTTGGTGAACCACTATAAGACTCTTTTATCTTATTTTGTTCATTTTCTGTATTTTACTTTATTTTATCTTTTAGTACTTATACATTTTTCTTTTGCTTTTTCTACATTTTTATGTTCTTTTTTTGCATTTTGCATTTTGGGCTGTATATATCTTAAATTTTTTAGCTTAATTTGCACTTTTAGACTACTAGTTATATATTAAGTGGATTAATTAGTATAGTTTACCCCTTTTAGCATATGATAACTGGTTTAATTGAAAATAAAAAGGAATAAACTAGAGACTTTAGCATAACAGAATAAAACAATCTACACACCTTGTATATATAGCATTACATGTTAGTTAGTTAACAATATTTCTTCAAGGAGAAACACTAAGATTTTAAGGAACACCTTAAGATTTACATTGAGTTGAATGGAAACTCTTAATTTCTACTTGCATGACATACATAACTGATATATGATTTATGAGCTTGAGAATACACAGCCCGTGAGTTTTGAGCTTAATTATATGGTTACATCAAACCATAAATTTCATTCCTGTGTGTTTCGCACTTCTTTCTATGCTTGCATTCTTTATTTTGTTTTAATCTATATGTCCAATTATAGAATATAGATGCATACCAAGAGATGATTGAGGCCATTATTTGTATTTGTGCCTACTTGTCCCAAATAAACCTACCTTTTATGCCATCCTTGTTAGCCCCCTTGATCTTTTTAGTCCTCTTCTATTTTATAACCACATTACTAGCCTTAAGTAGAAAAACAAAATAAAAATCCCAAGTTGAATCTTTGGTTAGCTTAAGATAGATATTGTGTAAAATTTAAGAATGGAAAATTTTATGGGAACATGGGATGACATAATAAAGTAGGGATTTGTATTAAATAAGATGTTTCAAAAATTTGGGAAGCATGCTCATGTGAAATCAAAACAATTAAATTACCATGTGTATTGAAAATATATATATATATATATATATATATATATATATATATATATATATATATATATATATATATATATATATATATATATATATATAGTATTCAAATAAGGGGATACAAAAATTACCCTAAATGCAATTACAAAGAATCAATGCACACGGGACAAAAGTCAAAAATAAAATGCATGAGCATGTAACACAAAAGTCGAAAGGTTTGGGTGGCTAGGTGAAGAATTATGAAATTATATAAAATATGTATATGTTAGGTGAGATCTTAGACTAGTCAAGGATTCACTTTGTTAGCTCACTTAGCCTTATACATACATCCTTACCCTTACCTCAGCCTCATTACAACCTAGGAAAAGACCTCATGATTTTTGTATGTCTATATTCAATAATTGTTGATTGATTAGAGGAAAAACAAAGTTTTAGAAAGCATGACTAGAAAAGAAGAGAGTGAATAACCCCAAACACTAAGTGACTAGAGAGTAAACACACAATCCAGTGAGGGTTCAATAGCTCACTCTCATATGTCCATGTTTAATTATTAATTGTCTTGCAAGTTCTGAACTATCTTAACTCAACTCAATTGTAACTGTGCTTTAATATGATTTGGCCCTAATTGTACATATATGATTCCTTGAAGATATGAATTAATTTAACTACATGTAAGCCTTATATATAGGTGAATAATAACTAGAATTGCATGACTCATTTAGGTAGTTGCATTTAGAATAAATTGCATTACATAAGATTCCACCGTTTTACCTTTACTCTTTTCTCTTGGATTTAGCATGAGGACATGCTATTGTTTAAGTGTGGGGAGGTTGATAAACCCCTATTTTATGATTCATCTTGTACTTAAATTGAGTGTTTTTTTATCAGATCTTCACCCACTTATTCATGTAAATTGCATGGTTTTACTATTCCTTCCTTGTTTTATGATATATGAGAAAACATGTTTCCTATGCTTTAAAAATATTAAATTTAATTATCCTTTATTACCACTCGATGCCGTGATTTGTGTGTTAAGTACTTTCAGGCTTTTTAGGGCATGAATGACTTAGAGGATGGAAAGAAAACATACAAAAATGAAAAGAAAAGCATAAAATGGAGTTTTTGAAAAAACTGAAAGCGACGTGAACACGTGGACGACGCGGATGCGTGCTTAGCGCAAAGAGCATCGACGCGAGCGCATGGATGACGCAAACGCATGACTCGTGCAAAACACAACTGACGCAGACGCGTGAATTACGCGAACACGTGGAAGAGCAAAACTCCAGACGACGCGACCGCGTGACCCACGCGGACGCATGACATGCGCGATCTGCAGAAATTACAGAATGCGCTGAAGATTATTTTGGGCCGCAATTTGATCCAAATCCAAGCCCAGAGAACACAGATTAAAGGCTATAAATTGGAAAATCCATCGATTAATCTAGGTCATCAGAACATACATTCATACATAATTTTGGGATTTAGATGTAGTTCTTAGAGAGAGAGGAGAGAGATTAGGATTAGGATTAGGATTTCATCTTCTTCAATCACAGGTTCAATATTCCTTTTATTTACTTTCTCAATTTAGTTTATGAACTCTTCATGTTTAGATTGATTTCCTAATTAATACAATTTGAGGTATTTCAGACTTATGATTGTTTTCTCTAATTTATGTTATTCATGCTTGGGCTTTATCCAAATTATTTTCATTCGAGTAGGTTTTATTCCCTTTTGGCTCTGGTTAAATAATTGGTAACACTTGAGTTATCAAACTCAGCAGTGGTTGAAATTGGCAATTGCTAATTAATTTGGATCGCTCTAAAAGTTGACTGAAACTCGAGGATCAATTTAATTAGTCCACTTTTCTT
This sequence comes from Arachis hypogaea, assembly GCF_003086295.3. Taxonomy (NCBI): domain Eukaryota; kingdom Viridiplantae; phylum Streptophyta; class Magnoliopsida; order Fabales; family Fabaceae; genus Arachis; species Arachis hypogaea. Next base: position 13,412,597 of record NC_092040.1, read on the forward strand.
TCCTTTATCTAATAAGGGATAATTAAGTGGGATTAAAATCCAATTCTCAGCACACCTGATAAGGATAACTAGGATAGAAATTTCAATTCCCATACCTTGCCAAGTGTTTTCTTGGTTATTGATTTACTAATCCCTGCAATTCATTTCTCTTGTTCAAAACCTTTTCAAACCCAAAAACACTATTTTCCATAACCAATAATAAAACACACCTCCCTGCAATTCCTTGAGAAGACGACCCGATGTTTGAATACTTCGGTTATTTATTGGGTTTGCTTAAGTGACAACCAAAACTTTTGTAAGAGAGGAATTCTTGTCGATCTAGAAGCTATACGTACAACGGGAATTTATTTGTGAAAACTCTAGATCGCGCGAGAGTTTCGTTCTTCACTCTGCTACTGGTTGGTAGAGATCATATTGAGCTGTCGCACCTGCAGTTTGCAGATGATACGATTCTATTCTGTCCTCCAGAGGAAGAGACTGTTAAAAATTATATGAGGATTCTCCATTGCTTTGAATTGATGTCGGGGTTAAGTATTAACTTTGACAAATCTAGCTTGATTCCAATCAACTGTGAGGATCGATGGGTACAGCGCATGTGCAGCGTATTAAGCTGTCAAGAAGCCTCTCTCCCTGTTAAATACTTGGGGATCTCGCTAAGAGCTAACCCGAGATTGGTGAAGACTTGGAAGCCAATTATAGAGAAAGTGGAGGATAAACTGAGCATATGGAAAGCCAATGTCCTCAATAAAGCTGTTAAGTTAGTGCTCGTCAAATATGTGCTAAACAGTCTCCCTATTTATTATCTGATTCTATATAAGATGCCAAAGGCTGTTGTAGAGAAACTGATCTCTCTATAGAGACAATTTTTGTGGAGTAAGGAAGATGGTAAAAATGGTATGGCCTTGGTCAGGTGGGAGTTGGTGCAGACACCGAAAAAACTTGGTGGTCTAGGTGTTGGGGATGCCATAGTGCGCAATACAGCCCTTTTATTTAAGTGGTGGTGGCGCTTTTCTAAGGAGGAGTAGCCGCTGTGAAAGAAAGTGGTCTGCTCTTGCAATAACCTGGACCCAAATGTGATGCTGTCTTCTCAGGTTCTACCTGTGCGGGGAGGCCCTTGAAATGATATATGCCTGATATAGTTCAGCAATCAGCAAGTAAGACAGAAGATGGTCACTGGGCTGTCAATGGAGGTTAGTGATAGAAGAGGGACCCATTTTCGGGAGGATGTCTGGTTGCGTGTTGGTTCTCTGAAAGATCAGTTTCCAAGACTCTTCTCAGTTTCGAACAAAAAAAGATCCGTTATAGGGGACTGTGGAATTTGGGATGGGGTTGAGTGGATCTGGAACTTTCAATGGAGGCGAGAATTATTCCAGTGGGAGTTGGATTTAGTGAACCAGCTACATGATACACTTAGACTGGTCAAACTTACTAATGGTAGAGAGAATAGAGTCGTGTGAAAATTTGATAAACAAGGAGTATTTTCTACTAACTCTTTTGTGCAGGTTTTGCAGGCGGAAATAACTCCGGAGGATATAACAAGCTACAGCTTTACCAGAACAATTTGGAAAGGGCTAGTGCCACCAAGAGTTAAACTACTTGTCTGGTTTGTATTGACTGGGAAGGTCAACACTAAGGAGAGGTTGAGTCGGTTTGGGGTCATCAACCAGGAAGATGTTATTTGCGTGTTATGTAACAAAGGTGTTGAAAATGGTCACCATTTATTTCTTGGTTGCAAATTTTCTTGGCAGGTTTGATGTACTTAGCTATCATTTATTGTAGGCAATGGACGTGCCCAGGGACGTTGAGGGAGCATTTCCTAAGTTGGACTGAGATATCCTATAGTAAGGAGGTGCACAAGAATTGGATGGTGTGCTTCTGTGTAATTATTTGGAATATCTAGCTAGAAAGGAATATAAGGATTTTTCAGCATAAAGGAAAAGGGGTTGAAGAAGTTACTAATCTGTGTTGTACAAACTACAAGGAGTGGCTAAGTGTGGATCATTTTTGTTGTTGATGGCAATGCTGGAGATGACAAAGGATAAAGCTTATCGCTCTTGTGTTGCCTAGTTTCTTTCCTTTTTTGATTGTTTATTACTTCAGTTTCTTGTTTTTCATACGTTGTGTTGGGCTACTTTCTTTAAAAAAAACCTTGTTTTCAGCCATTATTCAAATAAAGAAGAAATAGAATCCAAGGATGGAAAATTAACCCTTTTGTTGTTTTGGAGTGAAGAGACTTATATATATCATGTAAACAAGAGACGAGGGACGAGAGACGAGATGGATATCTATCATCTAAATCTAAATAATATATATCTAGAAAGCTTACTAAACAAGTGAAAGAGAGTAACACAACTATTTTAGTCCCAATAAAATACACTTTAAATTAAAATAATCGAAACTTTTTTTTTCTGTATGTAACTGTTCATATCCTGGGTCAAGCTGTCCGACCCGGGATGTTTAGCGACAAGCCGACCGACCTCTTCAGGTCAGACTATCTGACCTCTTCTCAAAGAGCTCGGCCAATCGCCAAAGGAGCCCAAAGCAGTCCCAAAACGAAGGAACACAGCCCAATCTAAAGGCAACCAAAGCCCAGAAAGATAAAGGCGGTTCCCTTGAAGATAAGATGACCTCACTTAAAGATAAGATAAGATAACTAACTTATCTTATCCACAGGAGGCCACATCTCACCATTATAAATACACTGGAGCACCCAAGTATAACTCATACTCTGATTCTACTCAATACCTGTTTAATACCCATGCTAACTTAAGCATCGGAGTCTCTTGCAGGTACCCCCCACCCTCCGGTGACGAAGGATCAGCACCACCACCAAGTCCAACAAATCGGACACATCAGTTCCGACCGCCGTACACCTGCCGGACACGTCAGCTCCGACCAACACAGAAGATCTCGTCCGAGATCGACCTACAGTTTTAGGTAACCCTCGGAACATTGGCGCCGTTGCCGGGGAACCTGGAAGTCATCCCATTACCATGGCGGACAACCATGACAACGACCACGATTCTGATCCAGAAAATAGGACACTGCATAAAAACACGGACACCACCCCCAAAAGCACACCCCAAAACGGGGGAGATAAGCAAACTCCAAACACAGAAATCATGGAAGCACTACAAGCTCAACAAAACCGCCTCCAACAACTCGAAAAAGAAGCCGAGCATCAACGGGAAGTCAAGAAGGACCTCCGAGGGGAAACTAGGCGACGCCGAGAGTTAAAAGATAAGCTCTTAAAACTCGAAGCTGGTCTCAAAACCAAAGAGATCATGAAAGCTAAAGGTCCCAAATGACTTCAAAGCTCCCAACATGACTCCGTACGACGGCACATCAGATCCAAGCTATCATCTTAGCAATTTCAGAAGCATGATGTATCTCACGGAGGCCTCAGATGCAATCCGTTATTCTCCATCCAGAAGGACAAAGCCAAACACGCATCAAGCCTATTAGGGATCAAGCAAGGAGATCGAGAGAGCCTTCGCAACTACATGGAAAGATTCAATAAAACATGTCTGGACATACAAAGTCTGCCAACAGAAGTAGCTATCAGGGGTCTCATCAATGGTCTACAAGAAGGACCTTTTAGCCACTCAATATTCAAGAAGCACCCAAACATCTCGGAACGAGGTACAGGAACGGCAGAGAAGTACATCAACATGGAGGAAAACTCTCGACTAGGAGAGATCTCAAAAACTGAACATTCCTACTCCTCTCGGGATAAGGATAAAGAGTCCAAGAAAAAAGAAGATCAACATGGAGAGAAGCCTAAAAAATACCACAATTACACCCCCTTCGGGTGTCTGTTGTGGATATCTACCGAGAAATATGCAACACTGAGAAGATCCCATCAACTCGCCCAATCAAAAACAAAAGAGGTCGGACGCGTTGAAGGTCCACCTCACACCAAAGTGGTCGGACGAGTTGGAGGTCCACCTCACACCAAAGAGGTCGGACGAGTTAGAGGTCCACCTCACACCAAAGAGGTCGGACATGTTGAAGGTCCACCTCACACCAAAGAGGTCGGACAAGTTGAAGGTCCACCTCACACCAAAGAGGTCGGACAAGTTGAAGGTCCACCTCACACCAAAGAGGTCGGACGCGTTGAAGGTCCACCTCACACCAAAGAGGTCGGACAAGTTGACGGTCCACCTCACACCAAAGAGGTCGGACAAGTCGAAGGTCAACCTCACACCAAAGAGGTCGGACAAGTCGAAAGGTCAACCTCACACCAAAGAGGCCGGACAAGTCGAACGTCTCACACCAAAGAGGTCGGACAAGTCGAACGTCTCACACCAAAGAGGTCGAATGAGTTGAACGTCCACCTCACACCCCTGAGAGACATGTTCATGGAGGATTCGCAGGAGGAAGGATCTCTAAATCATCCCACAAAGGACACCTCAAAGAGGTATATTAAGGAAGGGAGAGAGGTTTGAATAGGACTACGGGGTGCAAACAAGCCTTCCGGGATTTTGAAAATTCTTGGGGCAATCACCCATTCCTTCCAGACCACGGGAAAGTGAAGAACTCATTACACCTCGCAGTGGGAAGTCAGGCAATAGCCTCAGCACTAGTCAGAGAAGATGAAAGTGGGCAACAACCCGTCTACTTCATCAGCAAAGCTCTACAAGGGACCGAACTAAACCATCAACAGATAGAAAAAGTTTGCCTACACCCTCATACTCACCTCTCGATGACTCCACCCATACCTTCAAGCTCACACTATCAGAGTTCGGACCAACCAGCCCATAAAAGACATCCTATAGAAAACAAACTTAGCTGGAAGAATCCTACAGAGGATAGCTCGGATAATTCGGGGGACCTTGGACAAAACCAGAAAACATCTTGGACAATTCGGGGAACCTTGGACAAAAACAGAAAACACTTTCAAAACCAGCCAGCACCAACAGCTCGGACAATTCGGGGATATGAGGTTCGACACATACCTCGGGAGCAGAACGCCCGAGCTGATGCATTTTCAAAACTAGCCAACACCAAACTAGGGGGCAATAACAGAAGCCTCATCCAGGCTACATCACAAGACCACAACAAAGTCAATCTCAGGGATGTACTCAGGGTCAGCCACAGTAACACACATTAAAAAACTATGGAATCCAGCCAATTAGACATGCCGTCCGGGATCTTAGTATACATCTCAAAGACATAGGTCAACTATGGGGTTACTACCAAACAACTTGGGCAACAACTCGAACAATAACAACAAAATATCAGGTGTCAGATACAACAGTAAAAGGGAAACCCCAGGACTCACACGAAGGTCTAGGGGCACCCTTTGGAGGCAACAACGGAGCAAAAACCCAAATACAAAGTCAAAGCTTTACATCAAAAAGCATGCCAACTTCCACATTGCCCCACCAAAGGAGCTCATCAGTGTAACATCACCTTGGCCGTTCGCAAAGAGGGGACTCGACCTCCTCGGACTATTTCCCCAAGGATTGGGACAAGTCAAGTTCCTCATTGTAGGGGTGTTCATAAAATGGATTGAGGCAGAGCCCCTAGCTAGTGCCACTGCTCAAAGAAGTCAGAAATTCTTGTACAGAAACATTATTACAAGCACCAATTCACATCCGTAGAACACCCACAAGCCAATGGACAAGTAGAAGCTGCCAACAAAGTCATACTAGCTAGGTTAAAACGGAGACTACAGGACGTAAAGGGAGCTTGGGCTGAAGAGCTCCCACAAGTCCTTCGGGCATATCGGACAACTCCACACTTCACCACGGGGAAATCACCCTTCCGATTGATTTACGGAATGGAGGCAATGATTCCAGTAGAGATCAAAGAAGGATCCCCCAGAATGATCTTCTACAATGAAGAGGTCAACTCCCAAATCCAAAGGAAAGAACTCGACCTACTTCCAAGAGTCCGAGAGAGAGCTCCGATCAAAGGAAGAGGCGTTAAAACGTTGAATGGTCTCAAGATACAATCAGAAGGTAGTACAGCGAAGCTTTGCCAACAACAACCTCATCCTAATCCGAAATGATATCGGAACAACTCGACCTGGAGAAGGAAAGCTAGCAGCCAACTGGAAAGGACCATACCAAGTTGTTTAGAAGAACTGGGGAAAGGTTGCTACAGACTGTCCGAACTCGAAGGGCAAGAGCTACCAAGGTCATGGCATGCCTGCAATCTAAAAAGGGCACCAGGCCGAGATCCAAAAAGATTGCCCAACCTAGAAAGGTAAGTACTAACATGTACACACTCTTATCTTTATATTATTGTTTAAAAGATTGCAGATTCCCTAAAAAGTTTCCTACCAAGACGCCCGACTACGGCAGGTCGGCAAGGTGAAACACCAAAATCACCGCCCGATCACGACAAAGTCGGCAAGATGAAAACCAAACTCATCGTCCGATTACAAAGCGACAAGTAGGCAAGGTGAAACCAACTTCACCGCCCGACCACGATGAAAACTGAATTCGTCATTTAATTTCGACAAAGTGAAAACAAAATTCACTGCTATACCAAGACGCATTAATCTGAAACGCAAATTTCACTGCCAGATCACGACAAGGTCGGCGGGGTGAAAACCAAATTCACCGCCCGATCATGATAAAAGTCGGCAAAGATGAAACCAAAATTCATCACCCGATTTCGACAAGGTCGGCAAAAAAGTGAAAGCAGAGTTCATCGCCCGATTATAAAGCAACAGATCGGCAGAAAGTGAAAAACAATTTCACTGCACGATCACGATAAATACAACTGTCCGATAAAGGTGAAAACGCGATTCACCCAAAGGACGATCTAGAGATGACAACCACTTTCTACAAATCGGCAAAGATGAACACAGAATAATGTAAGAAGTTATCGAAAGTGATCTAAAAAAGAACCTGACGAGGTCTTACGGATCGTTAAAATAATAACTTAAGGACTGGTTGAACGTTAAGAAGTCGAACCAAGTCAACCCAAGTTATAAGTAAACCCTGGAAAGAGGTCTGGCCAACCCTATTAAAGAGGATTACTTTAACTTAGAAGGGCATGACATAACAAAGTCAGCCCAAAACAAAAAGTTATACAAGTAGTCCCTGAAAGAGATCTGACAAAGATCCAAGAAAGAGGACTACAAAAAATAACTTAAAGGAGATCGACATAACCAAATCGGACTCCTACCACTAAAAAGTTATCAAAGTAATCCTTGAAAGAGATCTGACAAAGATCCAAAAAAGAGGATTACAGAAATAACTTAAAGGAGACCGGCATAACCAAGTCGGACTCCTACCACGTAAAAGTTATGCAAAGTAGTCCCTGAAAGAGATCTGACAAAGATCCAAGAAAGAGGATTACAGAAAATAACTCAGGAGAGCCCCGACACGACGAAATTCGGCCCAAGCGACAAAAGTTATAAAAGTAATTCCTGAAAGAGACTTGAACAAGGTCCAAGAAAGAGGATTACAGACATAACTCAGAAAAGACCGACAAGAAGAAGTCAGACCAAACGAAAGCTACAGCTTGGACCGATAAGAAGAAGTCGGACCAAATGAAAGCTACAACTGGACCGACAAGAAGAAGTCGGACCAACGAAAGCTACAGCTTGGACCGATAAGAAGAAGTCGGACCAACGAAAGCTACAGCTTGGACCGACAAGAAGAAATCGGACCAACGAAAAACGTGCGCTAAAACGGACATAGCTCCGCCCAAAAGGCCACGGCTCCATGACAAGGCTATCAAAATTGTTCAGAATAACTAAGAAGTGTTCTACGAAAACACTAAAAGGTCGTCGGACAAATTAGCCCTAAGGACCACCTCGACCAAGCAGAAAGTGGACAAAATCAGAAGTGATCAAAAGAGGTCGGACAAAAAAGTACCGACACTCTACAAAGATTCACAAAAATGGACAAAGACATCTCGCAAACGGCCAGAGGAAGGCCAGGAATGTTTTGCTAAAAGGTTAGAAGTCTTGAAAAAAGACACTACTTAAAAAGAGAAAAGCACAGCCTCAAAGACAGGGCTAAAAAGTCATCCAAACAAACTATAAAAAGGTTCCCCATCGGAACACTACCTAAAAGGTTGTTGGATTATGACTAAAAAGCCCGAACAGCAAAGACAAACAAGTCGGAAGAAGGCTGAAAAGTCCCCTCAACAAAGTAAAAGGGGCAATATCAGACTCGCACAAGGAGAAACTATACAAAGATCGACCAAAGTCAGGATGCTTGAGCACGACTTCCCCGAAGAGATCGAAACTCTGAAAGCACGGTCTCACGGAAAAGTCCGAACTCAAGCAGGGGCAAAGTCATACAGGTCGACGTCAGCTAAAGAAGAGGTGCAAGTATGATCTCAAAAAAGAACAAAGCCATAAAGGTTCGAAAACAACCTAAGGCTCAAATGTGCTCAGCCAAAAGGGATACAACTCCACTCAAAGAAGGCACAATCTCAAACAGGGCTATGAACATCATCTGAGACTAAAAAAGGTTCTACATAAAGAACACTAAAAAAGTCATTGGATAAATCACTAAAAGTCCAGATATCAAGCCGCAAGGACAACTTCGCCAAAGCAGAGGGTTGTCAACACAAACTTAAAGCAAGGCATGATCCAGAAGGCAAGGGTAGAAAACCCACGCTATCACTCAAAAGAGGTTGGACTATCAAGTACCAAACCTCTAGAAAATCTACAAAGATTGCGAAGCAATGAAGAAACAAGTCAGACAGATGCTTGAGCACGACTTCCAAAGAGATCGAAGCTCTGAAAAGCATGATCTCATGGAAAGATCGAACTCAAGCAGGGGCACTGTTCATACCCTGGGTCAAGCTGTCCGACCTGGGATGTTTAGCGACAAGCCGACCGACCTCTTCAGGTCAGACTATTCGACCTCTTCTCAAAGAGCTCGGCCAACTCGCCAAAGGAGCCCAAAGCAGGCCCAAACGAAGGAACACAGCCCAATCTAAAGGCAGCCAAAGCCCAGAAAGATAAAGGCGGTTTCCTTGAAGATAAGATGACCTCACTTAAAGATAAGATAAGATAACTAACTTATCTTATCCACAGGAGGCCACATCTCACCATTATAAATACACTGGAGCACCCAGGTATAACTCATACTCTGATTCTACTCAATACCTCTTTAATACCCATGCTAACTTAAGCATCGGAGTCTCTTGCAGGTACCCCCCACCCTCCGGTGACGAAGGATCAGCACCACCACCAAGTCCAAGAAATCGAACACATCAATTCCGACCGCCGTACACCTGCCGGACACGTCGGCTCTGACCAACACAGAAGATCTCGTCCGAGATCGACCTACAGTTTCAGGTAACCCTCGGAACAGTAACTCTTGTTAAATTAGATATAGACAGACTTCTGATAAATTGTACCTCTACGAGTATAATATTTCTTTTTCGAGAATTACATAAGACTTTTGTACATTTAAAATTTATTTTATTGATATAATTATTTATGGTGAATATAATCTTCACAAGAAAATGCTTTATGTAAAAATAATAACTAAAATATTAGTATATATTATATTACATCATTTTAATTAAATATGTCAAATTATATAATATTAATCAGACAACATCTTTATTTAAAAATACTTTATACCAATAGTCACCAAATTTTATTTTTCTCTTAACTACTTAGAATAAAAATCCACTCTTGATCTTTTCAGAAACTAAATTATAATCATTTAAAAAAAATTATTTTATTTTTCTTTTACTCCTCTCATGTTTAATATATTTTTATAAAAATATACATATATATAATATTTTTTGGCATTTTTATTTTATTCAAATTTCAACTAAAATCAAATAATTATGTTAATTAAATAATATCCACTAAAACAATTAATATTTTTTTTCCATTCCTTTATTATATTATTTGATTTATTTCAGTATTTCTCTTGGACGGTCAAGAAAGTTAGAAAATAGGAATTCAATTATCTAAACAATAAAAAATATTAACAAGGATACAAATTTAATTTGGCCATTTCCATTCATTTCTTCGTAAACCTCAAAATATTCAAAGATTCACAGTAAACAATAAAATTCAATTTATTTTTCTAGAAAATTAATTATTATTCATGATTTAAAATAACTATAATATATTACAGTTGGGCTATATATCCAAATAATTTTTTTATCCAAAGTCCAACCAAGCAGGTCCAATACTAAAAAAATTCAATCTCATTAATGAAACGTGTATTATACATGCGAAAATCTCCCAAACGTTACCAATTCATTCGCACTCGAATATAAAAAACGTTCCTTCTTCACATTCAAAACTGCTATTGGAGAATTTTAAATTTCTCTCAAAATCTCTCAAACCTTGTTCGTATTCTCTGCTACTACAGAATCGGATGGAGCTTTCAATACGAAGAAGAAAAAACACATAAAAATAAGAACAGAGACTCCGTAAGGTATGAGAAAAACTATTGTTATTATTTTCATTTAATTTCTCATGAATCTTACGTTTTTTCTAGTTTGATTTAAGGTTTAATAGATCGAGTTAGCTCGTTTAGTAGATCGAGTTTCTCTGATTCTATTTTTTCTCCGTAACTAGGGCATACAAATAAAAATGTGTTGTTAGTTTATTAGTTCTGATAAATAATTCATTTATCACTTAGTTTAATTGAGTTTATTTGCATGCAGAAATGTTTTTTCTTGCTGATTAAATGTTTATCACGTTTTATTCAAATATGAATAGAATTTAGTTCATTTGGAAATTGAATTAGGTTCACTTGATTCTACTGTTAAGTATTCACTTGAGTTCATTTGCAAGCAAAAAATGATTTGAAATGTATTTTTCTTTCTGATTGAATGTTTATCACATTTTGTTCAAATCTGAATCGAATTTAGTTTATTTGGAAATTGAGTTAGGTTCACTTGATTCTACTGTTAAGTGTTCAACAAATCTGAACCAAATTTGGTTCATTTGTGAATTGAGTGACACAACTAGAAAATGGATTAATACAGACAGATTTACAGACAGATTTAGTCTTTATTACAGACGGATTTTTGGTTACCGACGAAATTACCGATGGATTTTGTCCCTCTGTAAAAGCCCCGTCGGAAATTATTTACCGACGGATTTTTTTTCCGTCGGAAAATTACAGACGAATTTTTACCAGTTACCGACGGATTTTCCCTCTGTAAATTCTCCCTCTATTTCCTGAAGGTGACGAACTTACAGACGGATTTTTCATTTGTAATTACAGACGGATTTTCCGACGGATTTTTCGTCTGTAATTACAGACAAATTTTCAGACGGATTTTTTGTCTGTAATTACAGACGGATTTTTCGACGGATTTTGTCTGTAATTACAGACGGATTTTCAGACGGATTTTCCGTCTGTAATTTAAACTTTGGAAAATCATGATTACAGACAGAAATCCGTCTGTAAATCCGTCAGTAAGGTAAAATAGAAAATTTTTTTAATTTTTCTATTGGAAAATAAATACTTTAGATTTGTTTTCTAAATTTACTCCATCAAACACACTGTAAATTGAAAAAATGAAAGCCAAAAATCACATAGATAAACATAATATTCATTACATGATACCTATAAAATTGGATGTTATTTTTCAACACCATTATTCAATATCTCACTGTCTCGATAAAAAATACCCCAAAATTTCTTTTAAACTACAACAGAGAAGGGCAGGACTTTCAGCCTAAATTTTAAAACTATTTCCTCGTGCTCTCTTTAAAGTTTAAACTCTCCAATCTAATCTGAGTTACATGATTCTTTACTCCATGGTAGACTCTTGTGTGGCTGAAACTTGAAAGTATTTGTTCATCTAGTTCTTCTTCTTTGATTTGTTTACATTGGACTGAGCATATGCAATTCCCTGGTGTCAAAAAATAGGATATGGACAGATTTCAGAAGCCTAGCAATGTTTTATAGGATTAAGAAAAAGTGAAGGAGGATAACAAAAACACAACTTTAAAATAGAACTGCAAGAGAGAGAGATGCTTGCATGCTCTTGAAGCACATTTAATTTGTTCTTCAGGAACACTCACATTTAAGAGAGATGCTTGCATGCTCTTCAATCATGGTCATGCACAGAATGCATAAAAACAAACATGCATACAAGTTATTTGTCAGATTGAGTGAGATCCAATTCTTAGGGAATGAGAGCAAATATCTCTGCATAGCAAACCTGAAAAGATTCAACCAAGATCACAAGTTAACTAGATAAGCTTTCTAGAAAAAGGGGGATATATACAAATTAATAATTTAAGGGACTAACCATTGACCCTGAAGAAGGAATCTCAAGCATAATAACAGTTTGAAGTTATTTAATTCCATGCAGATGTATCATTTAGTTAGCTACTGCCAGCAACAGTTAATCGTAGATGCAACTGTGCCATAACAAACTATAAAAATTAATTCATGCATAAAACTCAATCATCACAATTAGCAAAAATTATTCCAATACCAAAATTATAAAATAAAAAGAGGTATTAAAGTCTGGTACACAAGCATCCCGCATAATGCAGGGTCCAAGCAAGGGGCATGCTCAAAGAAGAAAGGGAAAAAGATAAATTAATAATCAGTTGATACTTGATACCATTACACAGGAAAGTATTGGAACACAGCAACAAACCTTATCAGCAGCTGCCTGCAATGTCAAATGATCTCCCCATTCTCCAGACCTGTTATAGTGGACAGAAGATGAATGAGTAAGTTGGAGGAAAAAAGCCCACTAAATATGACGACAAAGGTCACTCATTCTAGGGTAAATAATAAAGGTAATAAGTACAAAAAGCTTAAATAATAACAATCAATAGTGTAAATCAAAGAGGTGGTAGCCAGAGATACCAACATCAGCTGCAAAATGAACCAATATTGTGTTATTTTAGGAACTTGACCCTGAATAATTGGAGCATAGTAGTTTAGAGAAAGCATTAAGTGCAAACGAACAGGCCCATTGCAAAACTAAAGCTATATATATATATATATATATATATATATATATATAGTATCTTTCACCGGATTTTGAATTCACAAGTCACATAAACCCACATATTAAAATATAAACATATACACACACATTAACAATATATAATGTAGTACCAGTAAAATAAAAATAAAAAAAAGGAAAAAAGAAAAGATGATTATGTCGCAATTACTAATTAAATAAGAGCAGGCAGGAGAATGTCAATGATGCGAAATATACAGTCAAAACCAAATAACAGAAAACTGCAAATAACTATTCCCTATTGAAAATTATTTTAGTTTACTTCCATTCACCAAATCATTCAGATATTTAGACAGTGAAACAATTTTATCTACTGCACTAACCCCAACATATGAAATAGACAATGACACTTCTGAATATCTTTTTCACAAAATTTGACACCAAGAATGCAAGCATAAGGTTTGTTAAAACATGAGAAAGACATACCCCTCCATTCTTGCTCTGTATAGGTCCATGAGAAGCCACAACATAAGGCTGGAAATAATTCGGCAATGACATGTTGGATGGAGAGAGACCATATTGTTGAAAGTAGGCAGGTATGGAAAGAGAGAAAAACAATGATAACCCAACAATGATGATATTCCGAGAGCTTCCAGCCTCACTATATTAGATTGCTTTCTCTAATCATTGCCAACTGAGACATTTGATTGAAAAGTTTGTATATGAAAAAATATCTTAGCTGTAGAACTTAAATAATCAAAATTTAGCATAAGTACTGTCCTCAGCTGTAAACTATCAATCAGACTAAACTAGAAGTTTAAATCCACAAGCATGGTAGACACTTTGATATCTCCATATACAAACAACAGGATAAAGAAATAAACAAGTCAGAATTTTCATCAGTGGTTTTAAATTGGGTATGCTAGTATGCTGCTTGCTTTGCTTTCAATTCCCAAAAACCACAATTTAGTAAGTTTCTTTATGATTAGTACTCGAATTTAAACTAACTAAACTTGCCAATATACAGGACCAAGTAAATAATTGGCAATTACAACACAACTAAAAATAGGGATCATCTAGAAATCCATAGGGGAAAGAAATTTAAATTTTACAACACAACTTCAGAGTCTCTTAGGACAGAAAAAGCATACTCAATGCCCATGGTTGGTAACTAGTTTTACTTAAGACCCATGTTTTAATATCTTCAAAATAAAGAAAGTGAAAAGACAACCATAATTCGGGGAAAAAACACTTTCTCTTGAATTTTAATTGATGCTTCCCAGTTCAGTGCATGATTCTCAACAAACATGAAAGATATTTTTCAGTGATGTTACCTTCTCATTGATATTCCTGGCAACCTCAAGTGCCTTTGTGTAAGCTTCACCAGCAGAAACACAGTAGTTGGCAAGTCCTGCAGTAAATGGAATGGTACACAATGTGTTATGTGTTCAAAGATATTCTTGTACCTCCAAATTTTATTTTTCTAAAGAACACAGTGGAGCATATACAATAATCCAATAATGAAAACAAAAAAGAGTGAGGTGAGTGATGTGCAAATAAGATGAATAAAAGCATTTGAAAAGGATCAAATAAACACCGGTTACAATATTTTTCTTCAGAGAAGTTATAATTAAAATACCATATCTATGTAAAGTTATTGAGAGTTTGTAAGTAACTTTAGAAAATTAAGCAATCCCATTTCGAAGGACAGTCCATGACTCAGTTCTCAATTTGACTGAAAAATTATAAAAGTGATGGATAAAGTTTGATAAGAAAAATCCTCATCCAACATTCCTCTCACTATTTAATTCAAGAACCAATCAGTGGCTTGTAATTGTCATTCTAAAATAGAAGAAAGATCATTCAGTATGTTTTATCCAATGCATGTTTTGTCCAATACCAGTATCCAATGCAAACATTAAGGACATAAGAAAATGACACTGAATCCCACACCTTTGCTTTCGGAGCGAGACGAGCCATGAGAGCTGCAGCAGCATTACCAGCATTGTTCTCCTCTATGAAACTGATGGTTGAATTGATGACAAGCAAAGTGATAATACCAACAAAGTCTTGCCAATCAGGAGGCTTACCCTGTATAATAATAATAAGAGCAAGTACAAAATAATCAAACTCAGATTGAGTTCACCTAAACTTAGCAACATATGGTGCCATCAAACTGCAGCCAATGAAAGCAACATATGGTGCCATGTAAGAAAATGGAACACACAAAAGCACCAGGGATGTAATGTCTGACAAAGAAAGCACATTAATACCAAAAGCAACATATTTTCAGTTTAATCACACACGCCGTCAGCATCTCTATAGGTCAAAGAAGAGCCACACACCTTATTCTTCACTGAATAAGACTTATGACCATGGCTCCAGCGTGTTCCACGCACATTTCCTACCCATACATCAAAACCTTGATCTGCAAGGATGAAGCTCAATGATTGTTCAGGAGTATTTAGAAACCATGCATCACCTGCCTGATCACGTCAAATAGCATCAACATATCAAAATGGAGATTCAATCAGATTATTTAAAACTTCAAAAGGGAACTTCACTAAAACCTGAACAAGTAAACTTGTAACATTAATCTATATATATATATATATTGTACCAGTTGGTGGGAGAATATTGGAAGAAGATGATAAAAGGGCAAAGCATGCCTGAAGCAATCAAAGAGATACTTGTTGTTGAGGATCCACAAATATCATCATCAGATTCATCAAAAACCAAGGATAATTTCATTAGGGACTTTGATATAAAGCCTAATGTCATATTATATCACTCCCACAAGTAGAAGCAAAAGCACAATTTGGTTATTGCACTACATGAATTAGAAAGGAAGTAAAGAGACAAGCATAAAGGTTCATGAATCCTTCTATTTTCAATCAAGCAAATTCTAAAATCAAAGAAAGAAACAGCATCCTTCTTATAGAAGTAAAATAGTATCATGTTTCAATTTGATATTCAGAGCTTAATCAGAACAAAAAAGAGAAAGGAAAAGGAAAGCAAAGAGAACAAGGAAAGGGGATGCAATGAGAAAAGTGAATGGAATTGACTATGGACTAGCGAATTACCTGCATGCGCGAACAATAAGTGAGGAGAACAACCCAACTGATCCATCGCCAATGCCTAGCCTTTTCTGTTCTAGTGCAGCCACTTCGACTTTGTTCCTGAATATTTGATAGAATAATAATAAACACCCTGTATTGATCCTAGTAACCGCACAAAATTATTTTTTTAGTTAAAACTTAATTCATCCATCCTAAATTCCTAATTATACTTTCTTCGTAAGAGTGAGTTTGTTTTTTTTAGACCTGACAAGAAAGAAAGCAAGTATTAAGTATACTATGCACATTCTCTTCATGTCTCAGCTTTCTCTTCAATTTATCAACCTGTCAAGTTTGAAAATATTAATTTACTCTATGTACTGAAAATTTATTTCACTAATAAATTATCACATACATCTTGTATCAAAGCCATTTTCCTTTTCTTGATTTGATCAACGCCCATTTTTCTGTGCAGCCATTGCTTTGCTCCTTCTACTTTCCATCTTGTCCTACTTTGCACATTCAGAGATAGAATCTTTGAAAAGCAGCAAAAAGAAAGAACTAGCTTGAGTCTCTGATATGTTTCTTATGACAAGTAAAAGAACCAAGCTTCCACTTTCCAGATTCGAATAATATTCAAAAGAGGAAGAGAAATTCTATCTACATACTACAGTTAAAGTAGTTTAAGCATTGATATCAAAACTCTTTTAGTGTATAGTGTATAACTGATTCTATCTTACAAATTGCCTAAACCTAGCTAAAACTGGCGTAGAAAAATTGAGCCCTAAGGTTTATCGGCGTAATTTAAACAATGCATACCTAAATCAGCGTAATTTAAACAGCTACTGGTAGATGCTCTAGTTCTCTTTGGAGAAGGAACGATTGGGATCGGGTCGAATTCCATCGATTCGCTTGCGACAAAGCGCGATAGAACAGTAACGGTGATAGAGCAGCGACAGAAACAGAGCGTGACGACCTTGAGTCTGAAACGCCCGGGAGAGAAGCGATATATCAGAGAGATAGAGAGAGGTCGACGGCGAGACCAGCCGTGAGAGAGGTGAGACTCAGTGAGCTTGAGGGTGAGAATGGCGAGAGAAGAGCGAAGAAACTCAAAGGAGGGTTAGGGGTTCTTCGTCGCGGTTAGGGATTCTTCGACGGATGCATTGCAAGCGCCGGCGACCGGCGACGTTCTTCGTGGTGGTTAGGGGTTTTTCGTGAGGCACAATGAAGAGACGGTTAGGGTACAGTGAAGCACAATGAAGACAGGTTAGGGTTAGCTAGGTTAATCGTCTTCCTGAGGCACGATGAAGACGGTGTTCATCTTCATGGAATGTTTGTAAATTGAGTCGAGAGAGAGAGAGAGGGGGTAGATTAGGTTAGAGTTATTTGTGAAAGGTGCTCGAGAGAGATAGGGGGTAGATTAGGTATAAGTTTTTTTTTCCGACGGAAAATTTTAAATTACAGACGGATTTTCCGTCTGTAATAATTTAATAAAACGCGCGTTTTCTCAGCTTAATTATAGACGAAAAATCCGTCTGTAACCATTTAGCGAAAAAAATTAATTTTTCCGACGGAATTATAGACGGATTTTCTTTTCCGTCTGTAATTTATACTAATCTATTTTTTTTGTTTTCTGACAAAAAAATCCCTCTGAAATTCCGTCTGTATTTCAGTGGGATAAAATCCGTCGGAAATATCCGTCTGTAATAACTAGTTTTCTAGTAGTGTGAGGTTTACCTGTTAAGTATTGACCAAATCGTTTTTTACTTACAGCAAAAATGAAAAAGATGACGATATCAAAAAAGGAGAAGTCGCACTATAAAGTAAGCATATACACATCAAATCAACTCTATTTTTGTATTATAAATATATCATAACATACTGTTCCAAATTCTTGTAGAAAACTCACGATCTGAGATGCCAAACAAAATCAATAGCTAGGGTGCTCAAAGAAATGAGTGTGAAAAAGAAAAATATTGTTGAAGAAATAGGATTCGGTGCAGTGGTACATATCCCGAGATTAAACATCTCTCACAAGCTCTTGAGGGAATTGATTCATTCCTATGATGCCTATAATGGATGCGTGGAAACTCTTTGTGGCAAAATATGCATAACACCTAAGATAAGAGATGCGCTGGACAAAAATTTTGGTGTATTACACTTTCCACCTTTTACATTTATATTTTTTATAACTTTGTTATTCCTTTAATTTAATTCGGTTCATTCGTTGCTTTATTTTTGGTTCATTTTGAATACAGAAAATGAAACTAAGCCCTTTTCACTGATTTGTTTATATTGAAATATTATAAGGGATCGTTTTCCTGAAAAAGTTGCATATAGCAAACTGAGTAAGCAACACAAGGAGATAATTGGCAGCTTCAAAGGTGCTACTTTGGCATCTTTGACAAAATCTGTCATTGAAATGAGTGTTGAAGGGGAGGAAAACCATCTGAAATTCAAGAGGACTTTTGTCGTCTTCATCCAGAAATGCTTCTTGCTGCTGACGACAATAAGCACGGTCTCCCCGATCCATAAGCCTCCTTCCTTTCATGTGGACACCATCCAACAATGGGATTGAGCATCTCATGTGCTAAGCTTCCTGAGGAAGGAGATCAAAGCCCAAAATTAAGGAAAGAAACATTTTTATTTGATGACTGTGTCTTTGTTTTAATGTTAATATATTTCTATGAAATGAAGTTCCTTCGACCAGAAGCAGATGACGCTCCCGGGCTACCATGGGTGGCCTATTGAACACGGAGGAGGATGGTCGAACGGATTGCTATGGAACAACTGATGTAATGGTAAATTAAACAAAAAAATTTCTTGAAAATTCGGTTCAAATGCTTCTAAAATACTGTGCTAACTAAATAAGTTTATGTTTTAGGGACTTGTGAACAGAGCAGAATTAAAAGGAGGAGAGACAGAAGAAAAGAAGGTGGAAAATAAAACAATTTTTTCTGAAGGGGAAAAAGAAAGAAAAGGAGAAGAAAGAAAAAAAGAAAATTGTCATTTTAGATTTGTCTTCAGAAAAAGACAATTTTTTTTGAATCTGAGTATATTTCTCACCATCGCTTATAGAAAACTATCTATTTATTTAAAGTTTTATATTGTTATTTTAACAAAGTTTTTTGAATGTGTTGCAGAGAAGAAGAAGAAATCAAGAAAACGCCGCCAAAGAAAAGAAAACAACCACAAAGGATGGTGAAAAAACAAACCAAAATAAGGAAGATTGTTTTGTCACATTCAGAAAGCAAAACTAAATCTGAAGATAAGTAAGTTTCGGAAATGATTATTTTTAGTTCATTGCTACTTTTATTTGAGGTTCATCTGGTTTAGTTTTGCTTGTATTTGTTGAAAACTGTTCATGTGTGCTTGTTAAGTTAATTACATTCGATGTGTTTTTCTTGATAATTGATTCTATTCGACTGCTTGTTTAAATCTAAAATAAATTCGGTTAATTTCTTTTTTAATTAAGGTTCATCTTGGTTTTAAGGCAAAACTTATTGTATGAATTTTCAGAAGTGAACAAGTAGAGGATAGGACTGCTAAAAAACGAAAATAAATGTTGGAGCTGATAAAAGAAAGAGTAAAGTATCGTTTTTGTCTCCAACATTTGGGGTAAGTCTCAAAGTTGTCCCTAACATTTGAATCATCCTATTTAAGTCCCTAACGTTTCAAAATTGACTCAATGTTATCCTGCCGTTAGGAATCTGTTAACGGAATTGACGGCGAGACAAAATTGAGACGATTTTAAAACGTTAGGGACTTAAATAGGACGAACACGTTTAGGACAAAAACGATACATAGAAATAAATTTAAATTTTATCCTTCAATAATATCAATTTTTTATGGTACATAGTTATTCAATTATTTTTAATCACATCTAAGTAAATTACACTTAATCACATTAATTTTATTCTAAATAAATTTATTTTTTTATAGTTTTATTCTTAAAAAATTTACTCATCATAAAATATTTATAAAATGACTAGTAGATAAACTTGTGGGAAAAAAATGATAAATATACAATAAAGTAATGTGATTCTAGTCATTTTACAAATATTTCATGATGAGTAAAAATCTTTTAAGAGTAAAATTATAAAAAAATATTTAGAATAAAAATAATGTGAGTAAGTGTAATTTACTTAAATGTGATTAAAAATAATTGAATAACTATGTACCATAAAAGATTGATATTAGTGAAGGATAAAATTAAAATTTATTTTTATGTATCATTTTCGTCCCCAACGTTTTCGTCCTATTTAAGTCTAACGTTTCAAAATCGTCTCAATTTTGTCCTGTCGTTAATTCCGTTAAGATGTTCCTAATGATAGGATAACATTGAGTCAATTTTGAAACGTTAGGGACTTAAATAGGACGATTTAGACGTTAGGGACAACTTTGAGACT
The DNA here is from genome assembly GCF_003086295.3 of Arachis hypogaea. Taxonomy (NCBI): domain Eukaryota; kingdom Viridiplantae; phylum Streptophyta; class Magnoliopsida; order Fabales; family Fabaceae; genus Arachis; species Arachis hypogaea. The sequence continues at coordinate 13,432,950 of NC_092040.1, forward strand.
TACCCCAAACGTTGGGGACAAAAAACAATACTTTACTCTAAAAGAAAAAAGAACAAAGAGAAAAAATGATGGAGCTGAAAAAACAAATGTTGCTCCGAATGGCTGTCACTCAACGGATGCGCGATATGATTTATCGCAAACGTAAGATTGAATTTCTTCTATAAAGTTCTTTTTCTTTCTCTGCTAACTTTTCGTAAAACCTCATGTAATATTTTGGATTTATTCAATAATATTATTTTTTTACTTAGACTGCCGACTATAAATTTGGGCAGCAAACCTATGTTACAAACACAGACGAGCTTGGCACCGTCTATAAATGCACCAAGCAATACCAAGTAATTCCTATTAACTTTTATTTACATCTTGTGCTTTTATTTACAATATCTTGGTTGATGATTTACTTTCGTATCTTTTTTCTTAGAAAAAATACCCCTGAAATTCCCAGTTATAATTTTTAGAACAAAAAATTGAATAAAAAACAGAGTTTACATGAGCTTCAAATCTGAAGTAAATTCGGTTTATTTCTAGGTTTAATCGAGGTTCATTTGAATCCAAAAATGAACTTGATGTATTTTTAATCCTCTATTTTTAATCTTGGTTGATGATTTTAATTTGGTATCTTTATTATTAGGAAAAATACCCCTGAAATCCCGGTGAGAATTTTTAGAAGAAAGAAGCGACATAAAAAAAGGAAAAACAGAGTTTACAAACTCCAACTATGTAAGTTGAAATATTTATGTTAGTCTTATAGATTTAGGTAATAATTTTTGTTTAATTAATCACATGGAATTTTTGTTTAATCATCAGTAGCACAACACCTGATCCTCAACTAAAAATCATTGCGGTTCGAGAAAAAACTCATACTCAACCTCTGGATATGTGAGTTTTTCAAGTGCAGCTTTCAGTTTCTTAGTTTCTATTCTAATCATTCAACATTAACTTCTTTCTTGTTTACCTTGCCTAGAGTTCCTATTGCAGTGTCTCTTTCAAGTTCTCTTGTGGAAGAGATAATAAAACATCAAGAGACCTTTACCTATGTTCCTTCAGAAAGTCAAATAGAAGAAGCTTCTATTAATGAATAAGTTGTACTTAAAATTCTTTGTATTAGTTTTGATGGTATATGATAATAATTTTGGTTCATTATTGAACTCTTTTTTGTTTCATCCAGCTATCCTCTGGAACCACAACAGCAAGTCAGCAAACAAGCTCCGGCAAGGCAATCGAAACAAGAAGCACCTCTTAATGTATAAGTTTTAATTAAAATCTTTTTTATTAGTTTTGATGGTATATAATAGTAATTTTGGTTTATTCCTTAGTTTATTTGAGGTTCATTTGAATATAGAAATAAATTTGATGTGTTCTTCTTGATGATTGATCTTGTTTGACTATTTGTTCAAATCTAAAGTAATTTTGGTTCATTATTGAACTCTTTTCTATTTATTACAGCTGCCCTCCAGAACACCAACACCAAGCCTATGAAGAATTTTTCGCAAGGCAAATAGAGTAAGAACCTCCATTAAATGTGTAAGTTTTAATTAATATTCTTTTTATTAATTTTGATGTTATATCATAATGATTTTGGATTATTACTTAAAAAAAATTGTTGTCGTCTTGCAGTTCTCCTCGTCCTTTGCATTGGGAAGATGACTGGGGTGCACTTTCCTTTAGCCTTGGCATAAGTCCCCTGACCTCTCAACCAAGTCTCCCGACCTCTCAACCAACAGTAACACAACTTGAAATATTGGCAGAGGCGGTGATGGATACTAGGATGACAGCAACATTACAATTTGCTGAGAGAATGAGTGTGGAGCCGAGTTTGAGCACCCCCTGAAGGGTACAAGACTCCGAAGAAAGAAAAGAAATAACAGAGGAGTTGAGGAAGAAGTATTATCATTGGATGATACAAGTAAAGGCTTACAAAGATACCACCAATGAGTATGACACGATATTCATGTTGGACCATGAAGCGCATTTAGAGGGGGCTAGATTCCACTTCATGTCTCTAACACCCGGACAATATGTAAAAAATATGATAAATTCTTTGCTTATTACATTAACATTAATGATTTTTCTAAAAACTTTTATACCCATATATCTAATAAATTTTCTTCCTATAGGTGGTCAATGCAATGTGTATGCTTCTCAACGACAGAAAATGTCACCGATTTGAGGAAGAAATATACTGCTTACCGACAGATATTATGGTGAGCCAAATTTTTTATTCCTCAAGTAATTTATTAGTTTTGATAAATAATTCATTTCATCTGTTAGTTTAGTTGAGGTCATTTGTGAATTGAGTTAGGTTCACATCATACTGCTGCTAAGTATTCATCAAATCTGTTATTCCTTAAGAAATTTGATTCATCTGTTTGTTTAATTGAGTTCATTTGCATGCAAAAATGAATTGAAATGTGCTTTCTTGCTGATTGAATGTATGTGACTGCTAGTTAAAATCTGAAGAAATTCGATTCATTTGTGATTTAACTAAGGTTCATTTTGTAGAGTTTTATATTGGAAAACTATAAGGAGAAGTACATTGATCCAAAACTAACAAGGCCTACCAATTCACACAATGTACTAGCTATCTCCCTTTTCTTGACAAAAGAAAACTAGCATCGCATCCATTTGTAAGTTGTGATTTATATAACTTCTTTAATAATTTTGTCGCTTGCTATTATTTAGACTAAAATATTCTATCATTTTTCAAAATATCAGCTGTTTGTACTGGTTTTCCATGGAGGACATTGGTGGTTGTAGATTGCCGATGTTAAGAAGAAGACATTCTATGTGCTTGACCTCATCAAGAAAAAGAAAGAAGATATACCTCAATCAAGAATAACTTTGAACAAATTTGTTGTAAGTTATTTACATAATACATATTTTTGTTGTAAATTATCTTACTTCTAGCCATTATCAATCACTCCGTGTACCTGATTTTACTTTTTGTATCCTTTTTAGGGCTTAATAGTATCCCAGATAAGGGTCTATACTGGGGCAGAACCTTTAATAGAAGATGGAGAGGGCGTGAAAGCATCGAATATTACGATCAGCGATCAACGAACAAAGTAAAATCTTTCTTTTCTATAGTGTTATTATTAATATGTTTTATTGTGTCTCCTATTAATCATATTTTACTTTATTATTTCTTTCTTAGTTATAATTGCGGGGTATATGTGATGAAATGGTTGGAAACAATCGATCCTGAAAAGATAAAAAAAAGGAAAATATTAATGTAAAAATTAGAAATAAGTAAGCAATTTCTAAATTAATAAAATTTGGTTCATTTCTTATTTGAGTTGGGTTCAAATTAAGTAATTTCTTTCAATTGAATTGTAGGAAGAAATTGATGCCTTCAGGCGAGAGTATGGTCCAACCATTCTGTTGTAAAAGATAAATAAATTGAGAGACAAAGTCATTGAGGCATCTGAAGTTATAAGACTCCCAAAGCCATCTGCTGCCCTCTCAAGCCCTTTTTGTAAATTTTCATTTGGGGATATAGAAAGTAAATAAGTTATAGTTTCTTTTGACTCGTTGTAATTAACACTAGTTTGTTTAACTTATTTAAAAAAGCAAACACTTTTTCTTTGTCTTATTGTAAATGATAATGTATATATTTAAAAAATCTTTTTTTTAATGTATATATGCTAATGTTAATGTAAATGTTAACGTTAAAAATATATATATTTGTTAGAAATGTCTGGGCTGCTGTATTAAATAAATCTAAGTTCACAGTGAATAGATTCAATGTATTTATCAAACATCAAGAGCCTCTAAAAAACAAATAAACCAAAATTATTACACTAAATAAACCGAAAAAATTCTATATATGACTATTCAATTTCAGAAACATCTAAATTGTTTGACATAACATAATTGCAGAAGATAATTTGAAAAAGAAAAAACTGACTAGAAAAAGTTCCATTCATTCATTCATTCATATAACCCTCGTTATATGACTAGAAGAAGCAAATCTGGAAAACAAAAAAGTGACTAGAAGAAGTTCCATTCATTCATATTAACCCTCAAAAATATATACATAGAACTCAAATAATGAACCGAAATTTACTAATATATAAATCAAAATTTATGTTAATAAAAATCAAAATTTCTATAATCCTCTCTGGGATAATTCATATCTTGTGCATCATAAAGGCTGGAGCTTGACTGAATCATTGATCCACCATCTAAAAGGTTCAACTGCAAAAAAAGAAAATAAATCATATATCAACAAAATGCACAAACAAATTTTTCCCTAATAAAAAGCAAATCAATGTTACCTCACTTAGAGCTGGCCTTTTCAATTTCTTTGTTGCATTTGCGATCTTTTTTTCTATATTTGATCCCAATCTGTTCTTGAGACGGCCTCTTGTTCTAACACGTGGGGATTTTGAAGGTCGTTAACATCACTCAACGCGGCGTCTTCGTGAGATAACGAACTTTTATCTTTACTTTTTGCTTAATATTCTTGCATTTCGTCCATGATATTATCAAAAGTCCAGTGCAGAATTCCGGTCAGCTCCTTGAATTCTAATGTAAATTTGTAAATATTGTGCAACCAAAACACCAAATCGTCGAATCTCTTGCTTCTCGGCTTTAATAGAGGCTCGTCTTGGCTGCTCTTGATATATGTGTGCCTCCTCTTTATGTTCTAACTCCAGGGTTCTAATATATATTTTGGTGCCACTTTATCTACTCGCTCAAAATTTAAGACACTCAGAGAATGACGGTACAGTATACCCCTTGACTCGAACAAGAAGTACTGGAACTTTACTTCTCGTGATATTGCGTCGTAAGTAACAACAAATTTGTTAAATGTGGAGTTAGAAACCTGCTCTATAACTTCGTATGATGTAAAACCTAGAGCGAAATATATTGATCTTGTGATACAATTCACCTTTCCTCTGAATTGTGCTTGAACTTCCTTGAACTTCTCGTGATATACACGTGTTGAAATTAAGCCTCTATTGCTGATTTTGTTGCACACGGTATCATAGTGTGAAAATCTGCAACATCAAATTCTCTCTCTCTCTTTGCTCTCTGCTTGCTAGGCAATTATTGCATTGCTTCACAAATTGAATCAAGGAGCTGTTGCGTGTGATAAACTTATTGAAAAATGCATGCATGCTCTTGCTCTTTTGTGTGCTTTTCATTTCGACCCAAAAGTGGTGATCCAGATAAACTAAAATCTATAAATGGCGATCTTCAAATAGCTCTGCAGAATAAACCGAAATACACGCACATATAACCGAAAGTTATACATGTTTTCACGGAAAAAGTAACAAAATCAAATAATTCAAATTAAAACCTCGGTTACCTGAAAGCCACTTATTGCTTCCAACACCGTACTTTGTGACAAAATCATTCCAATTTATGTCGAATGAGTCTTTTGTAAACGAGTTCCAAACGACATAGCTCATCTCTTGTTCGATTTTTTCGTGTCACTTGTAGCCGTTGAATTTGCTTGGGATCTTTTTCATGATGTGCCAAATGTACCACCAGTAAATTATTGTTGCCATACAGGTCTTAATAGCCCTTTGCATCGATGTGCATTGATCGGTAAAAATTTCTTTTGGTGCCTTCACTCCCATGCAACGAAGCTAATATTCGAATAGCCATTTGAATGATTGGATGTCCTTATTTTTTCATTAAAGCGCATCCGAGAAATGTCGACTGACCATGGTGATTCATGCCTACAAAAGAACTAAAAACCAGATTGTATCTGCATAAATGGACACTCTCACACAATTATGAACCGAAATGTGTTAGCTCTGTGAACCTAAAAATATGTTCCAGTGAACCGAATACTTGTTTGTGTTGTAAGTGGTATCAAATGAAACAACATCTTTAAAATACTCGTATGCAGCCCTGCTCCTTGCATCAGCCCAAAATGAATTTTTGATGGAGTGATCACCTTCAAGGTTAAGCTCGAAAAAGAAATTTTGATTCATCTCTTTCATTCTTAATAAGTACTTGTCAAATTTTTTGGCATCGTTTCATTCGGAAACATTCCGTACCTCCCTTGTAATATAATTCCTCACATCTTTTTCGATGAAACTTAGTTTGCGATGACTGCCCGCTGCTGCTATGAATGACTAATATGTTTTACTCAATCTGATTCTGGCTTCCTCGTTGTTTTCAATGGTACGACGCACAAACATACTTAGGTCCTTGTGTTGTTTGAGCATCTCTACTTGATCTGGACAGCAAGGGTGCGAATGATTCAGAACAACTTTGGAAATGATCCAAATACCAACGTCCTTCAATATATGCATATAAATCCTGGCTGGACAGTTTATTCTAGTTGAGGAATTTGTCTTCAAAGTTGGCGATATCTTGAATTTTTACTTCCACTCTCTACTACATGTAATTAGTTTATTCTTAATCTCATCTTCCTTTCGAGTGGTGTTCCTTATTTTCATAGAAAAATCAGCAAGTTTGGAATAATCTTTGTTGAACTTTCCAGCTTCTTCTAGTGTCTTGAAAGTCATTCCAACCTTTAGGACAAATTGTTCATCCACAACACACATAGACTGTAAAATGAACCAAAAATATTATCAATGCGAAACCATTGTATAATACTAAATGAATCGAACATTGTCCATTATATAAATTCAAATTCAAACACCTATGTCTAGAATGAACCGAAAATATATTCAAAACGAAACTACTGTATAATACTAAATGAACTGAACATTGTCATTATATAAATTCAAATTCGGAACACTTGCGTCTAGAATGAACAAAGAAATACTATCAAAATGAAACCAATGTATAATACTAAATGAACCAAACATTGTCATTATATAAATTCAAATTCAGAACACCTCTGTCTAGAATTCAGTGATTGCATTCCATTCAATTCAATTCAAAATTGAATAATCCAAACCTCATCCGCTTGATTCGATTTAAAAGAGTAATCCAAATCCCTCTCATTCAACTGATTTGAAGTTGAAGCATTCATTGTTTTGATACACTATCGAAACCTATAAACAAAGAAGATAAATGCAATGCAGATCGAAAAAAACGAAGAAGAACAATGAGAGCAATGAAGAACGACGAGAGCTTTACGTTGAGATAGAAGAATGAAGAGAAGCTTTATGTTGAGAAAGAAGCTTTACATTAATAGGAAGTGGGGGCACGCGAATGGAAAACAACTTAGTTGACTTGGTTACGAAAATTGCATAAATGTAAAACATTATTGAATATATTAATAGATTAGAATTCAAATTTCAAGAATATGTAAGTAGATTTGGAAATCAGTCTCCTTTTATTCTAATTTACAAATAAAAAAATAAAAATAAAAATTTTAAAAAAATTCAAATCATTTACTTTTAATTGTTCCAAAATTAAAAAAAAGAATTCAATTCTTAAGCAAATTCTACTCCCTAACCTTCCAAACAAACCCTTACTTTATTTCTCCCCCCACTAGTTTAATGTAAACCTGCTGATTATTTTTAATGACAGATTTTATGCTAACGGCTCGGAGTTAAAGACTTTCTTCTTCACCCTTCTGTTTCAAGGACAAATTTCAAAGCTTTTTATTTGAGTTTGGTTTAGTAAAGCTTTTCGAAGAGGTGTTTGTACTTTTTAAAAGTTTAAACTCTTCATTTTGTGTTTGATAAATAAAAAGGATTATGTACTTGTGCTTGTGCTTTTCAAAATTTAAAGTCTAATATAACCTCATATATTAACTAATTTTTAAATTTAATACTTACATTTATGTTTATTATAATATTTTTAATTTTTGAAAGTTATTTTACGAAACGCAATTGATATTTTTTGTATTTATTAAAAGCTATTTTTAATTTGATTTACCAAATATAACTTTTAAAAAATTATCTTTTAAAAATTAATTTTTATAAACTAGTTATAAAAAGTAAAAACTTTACTAAATTAAAGCTTGATTTTCTTCTAGCCTCAAATTTTCTTCTTTGTGAAAAAAAAAAAAACACAAAACAAAAAAAACGGAAAACTTTTTTGTTTAAGCTTATGCATGAACTTATAAAGGTTTAACCATGGAGTAGGGGTGCACAGACCCAGCCCGGCCCGAAGGCCCGGCCCGGGCCCGAACACTTTAGGGGCTAATTTGGTGTGATTTCATCGGGTTTAGGGTCGGGTTAGGGTCTCAAAAATAGACCCGGTCATTATTTCGGGTCGGGTCCGGGCCATAGCTCGGGTCACCCGAAGTCGGCCCGGTGGCCCGGTCATCATACATAATTAATATTTTGTGTTATTAGTGATGGATCATGACTATTTTTATGTGGAATTTAAGTATTGTAAACCTTAATATTTTGTGTTATTAGTCATTATAAGACTATAAGTTAATGTTTTATGTTTAGAATGCATAAGACTTTAGACTAATGCATAATATTGTGTTATTTGTATTGATTTAAATATTTGATATTATTAGACAATATTAGTATTGATTGTGGTTTTGCTTTAGTATTGATTGTGGTTATACTTTAATTTTAAAGAAGGATTGATTCTTGTTATATTTTTCTAAGTAAATTTTACCATATTAAATAATGGTTGGAGTCTTGGAAATTTGGATATTTTTATATGCTAGCTTACAAGAAGGTATCAACGTAATGTAATGTTAATGACCCGGTTTTTACCCGGTTTTCACCCGATATAATTGTGGCCCGAAAGTGTATTGGTTTCATCGGGTCTAGGGTCGGATTCGGGTCTAATAAATAGACCCGGTGTATATTTCGGGTCGGGTCTGGGTCCCATCAAACCCGGCTTCACCCGGCCCACGTGCACCCCTACCATGGAGGGTAGAGACATGGTTAGTGGGGTTACGGTGGTGGGATCCGATGGTCCGTCGGACTACCATGCTGCTCCCAGGAACGACAATCCAGCTCCGGCGGGGGATCCGCCGTGGCCATGCCGGGAACGCAGGTGGGTGTTCCGCTGCAGCAGCAGCAGGCGGCGGTTGCAGCGGTGGCGGAGAAGAAGAAGAGGGGTCGACCCAGGAAGTACGCACCAGACGGGTCGGTTACTATGGCAATGTCTCCGAAGCCGATTTCTTCTTCGGGTCTGCCGGCGATGATCGATTTCTCTTCGGGAAAGCGCGGGAAAGTGCGGCCACCTGGCTCTGTCAGCAAAGCCAAGTTCGAGGTTGAGAATATAAGTACAATGAAGAAAACCTCTTGCTTTCCGCCTTTTATATTTGTGTTTTTGAATTTGGCTTTCACTGTTAACTGTGTAAACTGTAAAGTGAGTGACACTAAAAATATTTTTGGGTACTGATGATAAAGAAGCATGCTTATTTCTTGTTTGTTAAGTATAGGTACTTGGTACTAGATTGTGAGATTGTGTGCGGGTACGTGTTATATTGGAACCCCATTTCCTTGTATCGTAGCCAATGAATTTGTGGGACCTGTGATGCGCCTTAATTAGCCTTGTGCCAGTATTCATCTGAAAAGTAACTGAGCTAGTATGAACCCGTGGATTCTCTGTCGTTTGTTATATAATAGCTCTTTTCTTTGGTAAGTTCGAACCACCCAAATCATGAGAGTTTCTAGTTCTGAATGGGAGATAGGATCTTGTTATGCTACTTCCTGCTAAAATATAATCTGCGACTGTCTTCAACATGCTCTCTGGTCTGTTATGGGGGAAAGAAACTTAAAGCTCAACTAAAATTGAAGGGTAATAGTGTTAAGCTTCGAATGTTGGTGGTACTTGCATTAACATAAGTCATAAATATAAATGATTTTGCTTCAACCTCGTTCCATTGCACATCAGGTCTAAATAGTAAATACACATTCTTTATGTGGTACCTGGCCAGCTGGCCTTGTGAATTCAAACTACATTTTCATAAGGAGCATCTTCATGTCTGCAATGATTAATTAAGTTTTGAAACTTCTGACCTTTGTTTTCAGGCGAGTGGGTTGGATGCTCGTCAATCGGTGCTAATTTTACCCCCCATTTCATCACTGCTAATTCCGGGGAGGTGCGTATCAACTATATTCATTGACTATGCTGAGCTTCTATAAGGCAATCAACAATGCAATTTATTTTTCCATACTCGTCTTCATAACTTCCTACCTTGGCAGTGCCATAA